>NW_015113150.1:74510-104816 GCF_001443285.1 Poecilia latipinna | reverse complement strand
AATGCAGGAGAACCAAACAAGGTTAAAACTTTGATAAAATTCGACAAACAGGTGTGAAATAAAGATAAAGACAAAATCACAGACATTCAAGTAAAAACTGTTTATTATTATTATTATTATTATTATTATTATTATTATTATTATTATTATTGAAATTATTAAAATAAAACATGGAAAGTTTTACCTGCCCTCCTGTTGTCAGGAAGGTTGCTATAAAGGTAAGTGATGTAATACATGAGTCACGGTGTTAGTTTTAGCTTCAGCTTTAGAAACCAACAGAAGATCTTAGTCAGCAGTTGAGAGGTGTGGAGGGCTTACAATGTAAAGGCAAATCAGATTAAAAAGGTTGGACTGAAACAGTTAATACTTTTAAAACCAGTAAAATGACATTAAGATTAATGTGACATTGACAATGACCACTGCAGATCTTTAAAGTTCATACTCAGAGCTTAAGGTCACAAAGGGTCAAAGTACCTTCAGCCAAAATGCACAAAAACACATGAATTTATTCCAGCATGAATGTTATCCAAAAATAGAAAGAAAAAACCCTGAGGCAATAGAATAAAACAATCTATGCAGTCAGTGTTTAATCTGTCTGGGCTCCTTCCAGACGGCCTTCACCCTAATCCTCCTCTGTGTGCTCAGCTGTCCAGATCACAGACGTGTCTTAATTTCCTTTGTGAGTTTCCATTTGAAATCACTGATATCTGGAATATTCGATTTACGTAATTATAGTTTTTTTTTTCAACTGATAATTTATTAGATGTATGTTTTTGAAGTGAACTCTGTTTTTGACTCTTTTTCAACTTTGATTTAAATTCAAACAGCAAAGACCAACTGGTGTGGCATCTAGACATACAAATTATTACTAAATGTGTCACTATTAATGCAAATATAATTGAATTTGGTACAATAAGAGGTGCATGAATAATTTATTACATATCTAATATAAATTATAGGTTAACCAACCATGTGTTAGGATGCAGTGGCAGATTATGGTATTTCATGGTAGAGTACATCATAGGAATTATGGCATATTTAAATAAATACTGAAATTTGAAGCTTCAATTTTAAATAACTGATTTAAATCTTTACGTATTCAGTTAAGTATTTGTCACATATATAATGTGTTTAAAATTTATTGATTTGTGTATTAAATAACAGATAGGTAAGTCGACAGTCAGGCTTAAACAGGCTGGTTTATGATTCATATTTTCCATGTTATGATTATATAATATTCATTTATTCTGTTGGTTGCTAAGAGAAATTGACCAAAGTTGAATGAGGTAATCTGTGAGTAAGTGTCCGGGGAGTGGCGCTGTTTCAACACAGTGACCATAAAGAACAGCTTAATAACGTTCATCCCCGCCCTCAGACACCAGCAGTGGAGAACTGCATGGTGTTCTCTGTCAATCAGTGTCTTCAACCGAAATATCACATTTATTTCTTTTAAATTTACCATGTGAAATATTTAAGTGTTGTTTTGCAGAAGGGAAACCTGATTTTTGAATATTTAGAGGGTATAATGTGCAAAAATATTCCCATGTTAAACCCACAGGATTACATTTTAAATGGTTTTTAAGCCTTAACCCAGCAGCTACTCAAAACTCATTAGCAATAGTTATTTATTTATTCACACATTTATAAACCCAGTGGCACCAAAAAGCGGGTATGGGCACCGAGCTGGAGGAGACGCCAAACAATGATTATTTTTTTTCTAGTTGGTATTTTCTGTATTTAACAGATGTCGGAATCAAACTCACAACCTGTTACCTGCATTTATATTTTGCCCGTTAATGATTTATTTCAGGCATGAGGAAAAATAACAGAAACAAACTAACATAAATAATTAAATGAATAAACCAAAACAAAGTGAAATAATAATCAAAACAGTCCAACAAAACCAACAGAGTAACATTTGTGTCTGGTTTTAAGTTATTCTAACAAAGAACTTAGTCAAATTTATGATTCAAACTGGGACATTTCTCCACATGAAACAACTGTGGAAAATATATTGTGTGATAATATATGGACAAATATGTTTTACATGTTATTAATACAAGATGGAACATGTGAAACACATGGAAAACTTTTCCACATGTAAAGTGTTCTTCGTTATGTTTAACGTGTGGGAGTCATATTTAACGCGTGAAGCACTTGTTTCTACATTCATAAAATTACAATATTATTGAAAAAAAGTTTATTCAGGAACTTTATCTCAAAGTGAAACCTTACATTCATTACACACAGATGGGTGTTTGAAAGATTTTATTTCTTTTCGTTATGATGATTTTTCAGTTACAGCTAATAAAAACATGACATTTAACATTAGAATAATACATCAGAAAAATTAAAAACAGAAATGTGAGTTTAATGAAAAATATGCTTAATACCTACTTAAAGGTTATTTTCAAACAAGACTCATCAGGAGATAAATTTTAATTTACTGAACATGACTTTCCATATGAACTATGTACATCTTCTAACATTTAAAATATATTTTGCAATACATTTTTTAACTGTGATTTTTGGTTAAATCATGTTTAAATCTTTTCTCAGATATGTTCCACAGCCACAGTGAGGTGTTCCCTTCGCTCCACTGCAGGAAGCCTCTCTGCTCGCTGTGGAGTGTTTTCATGTAAACACCACAGTTTGACCAGAAGCATTGGATCCTGGCCCTGATCCCACATTCAGCACCTGCCTTTTGAAGCTTTGTCAGCAGCCAACCACAGACGGTGGCCAGGAGAGAAAGACGCTCAACCTGAAATGTTACTAGAACTATGAGAGGAAGCTGCCTTACCACCCAGGAACAATGGCAAACATGAAACTTTGTCACAATCAGCGATCTGCTTTCAGGTTGGCTGCACGGCTTCACCTCTGGTCAACATTTCTCTTCGATCTGGAACAGATCCTCATCATTTATGTTCTCTTTAAAGGGGCAGTGTTATGTTAAATCAACTTTTTGAGCTTTACATCATGTTTTAACGATATCCCCTCATCAAAAACAGACCTGGAGTGCAGCTTTGATTCATCCAGGCATGTTTGAGAAATCCTTTCATCTCCATGGCAACCACTCAGCTGTGAAAAACACCTAGCTCCGCCTTCGAGGCTCAGCTCCTCCCCCAATCAGCTCCTTCAGACTAGCCAACAGCAATTAGCAAACACCTGATGGAACTGTGCATCTACTGAGCTCATTATAGAAGCTACTTCTCAGAGCAACACGGTAAAATGTTTTTAAAGGGTTAATAGAGGAGTCATGAGTTCCTGAAGGCGGAGTTTCAGAAACATCAGGAGTTTTAAAGCGACAGATGCCCAATTTCAAGGCAATAAACTTCAAATTAAAATTTAAGTTTGATGTATATTATATTATTTTAACAACTGAAGTTAACTTAGTTACTTTATTGTGCTATAAAATGCCTGGAAAAGGCATAGTACTGCCCCTTTAATTTAATTGTAACACTCTCATCTTTAACTTCAACACGTTTGCTTTATTATCTTTGCATCGGAGATGCTCAGGCAGGACACGATGTCCGCTCCGTGATGCATGTCTCAGGATATTCCTGCATGCCGCTCAGCTGCAGGATGGACCACAGGATGCAGCACAAAGGAGCCACAAGTCACCGGAAAACAGAAATGTAAAGCAGAGTTGCTGCTCTCTGATTTACAGCTTTTTGACTTCTAGGCTGTAATTGTGGCATAACTGTGGTCAGCCAGTGTCTATCCAGTCTGTTTGAGTTCGTCCTTGGAGAACAGCTGGAAGCTGGTTGTAAGGAATGCTTCAACAAACACATATCAGGGTAGGGCCAGAGCTGGTTGTCTATCTGACCTTGTTTTCCTTCGGCTGCTTCAAGTCTTGTTGCATTTTTAGAGTAGTTTGGAGTCTGACAAATCGCAGCAGCCACTCCTGCAGGTGAGCTGCCACGTACGAACACAGGCGCAGGAAAGCACAAGTTAAAGTGAATTTGATGACACACACAAAGATCCGCTGTGTGCATGAAAGCAAAGCTATCCATCCTGTCGCTGCAGGCCCTGACAGTCAAATTATATGCACAACTTTTGCTGAATTGCGCAACTGCTACCCTCCACTTTCATAGGCAACTCTTGTAAAATATGTTTTATTGCATTAGTATAACCTCACACTGGAAAATTCAGAAAAATTCAACTTTTAATATAATGTAAAGAGGGAAAGACAATAAATCGAGGTTTATTTCCTCTCTGCATTGAGCTCCTTTATTTAAATACTTAAAAGTAAAATGAAATGGATTGCCACTGCTGCTAAGACTAAGTTCTGTCCTATTAGCAAAAGTATTACCAGTGGAGATGGAGTAATTTACATGATAACAAGCCTTCTGTGACACTATTTTTCCCACTGAAGGAGTTTACTGAGATTTAAGCTGAATTTTTGCTCTTTGCTCATCTTTACCTGGACTGACAGTAAATGTGTCGTATAGACGGAGTTTTAACACCACGCCATTTATTCTCCTCAGGTTTCTGTCTCACTTGAGTGTTTATGTCTTGTCCTTTCACCACCAGAGGACTGATGGCCCCCGCTGGACGCCGTCCGTCTCTCCTGGCTGCTGAGGGATCGCTGGGATTGCTGCGTCTGAGACTCAACATGTTGTGAAAATGCAGGAATCTATCAAGGCCTCTTCAAACGACAAACACAACAGAGTCTCCTGCCTTTGATAGCCAGACTGTCTATAATGAAATTTTCTTTAACAATAATTCATGTTCTGTCATTTGTTCATTCATCCTGTTAAATTCATTGATCAAGTTTTTCTCCAGACATTCATGATCTCATCCTGCCTCTATTATCCTTCACTTTGTTTTCCCATCCTCTTCCTCATCCTGTGACTGTCTTCCTTTTCCTTCCCTCTCCTTATCAACATGACAACAGCGCTATAAACAACAGATACGCACTAAGTTTCCAGGACTTTAAAAAGCATAAAGGAAGTGCTGAGCTGGTCGTCCACAGAAAAGATTCAGAATGAAACGAGTCGTCAAAATGCGGCTCACATTTTGCAAAATTCATATTTCTTTCAATTTTTCAAGATTAAATTTGTTTTTTACCTATTAACACATTAAATTAATGTAAAATTTGCAATTTAAGGACTTAATTATAATAAACAGTTTATTCTGGTGAAGATTTGAAATCAGTTCTGTGCAAAAGTCAATTCTTTATTTTCTGCATCTCAGCATCTTTCTAAGTTGTTTTTTTAGGACTTTTACTTGTTAACTTTGACTGATATAGTGACACATGTTCACTATATCACCCAACCATGTTCAAAAGAACATACAGAAGGGTAGACCCCATTGAACTTTTTCTAATTCTGTTATATAAATGCCACAATCTATTAGTCTGGAGTGTAGCATGCATTTGGATTCACCCCCTTTTATAGCTATACCTCTAAATACAATCTCAGTAGGATTGCAGATGTTTTCTTAAGGCCTTTGAGTTTGGCTGGAGAACATCAGTGAACAAATGAAGACCGAGGAACACAGGCAGAAAGTTATGGAAAAGTTTAACAATATTACAAGATTTGGATGCCACTTTTGATTTGGGGTTTTAAATGACTGGAAAACTCTAAAAGATCCCTTAATACTCTTGCAACTTCCCCACAAAAAAACACCAGAAAGAAGCCCATGACCAGTGGTCAAAGGTCAAAGGCCGAAACCAAAGTCACACTGATGCCCCAACTGAATTAAAGGTTTGACGATCAGTCCGACAACTTGGCAGGAGCTTTCCAAGGGAGGCTGGGCAATGTAATGTCTGCTGGCTGGCTAACACTGGTAGACATGGGGACAACCACTCCAGGCATCATCCTCCATGTAACATGGACGAGGGAAGCAAACTAACGATGTGCCTTGTTCTGCTGCTGCTTTAGGAGATTGCAGTCTGGTTGAACGGCTGCAGAGGATAAAGAAATTAGTGCTGGTTTAAAACTTTTACACAACACTGTGAGCTCAAAATCACATTGCAACACAGAACAGAATCATGTTGAGACTGCAGGATAACCATTGAATGTCCTGGACAGAACCTGACAGTAATCCATAACATAGTTGTTGAGTCTGGACCAGTTTGCCGTAATTTAAGCTAACTAGCATGCCAGAAAAACCGCAGTAGGTCTGAGCATGCCCAGTGAGCTCTCCTATTAAATAATACCTGTTATTGCAAGCCAGGCCCCACCCGCTAACTATGAAGTTCAGCTTTCCAGTTCAGTTTTGAGGTACGTTGCAGTATTTCTTTTCAGCGCCATCCAGAACGTTTCATGTTGTATCAGTCATCGGTCATGTTCTTCCAACTGGCTTTGGTCCATTTTTCTGTGGAAAATATCTTTGTTCATGACGCCTGACACACGTAAAACTGGATGACATTAAAGCCAAAGCCTTCCAGGCTCACAGCCTGAAATATGCCCCACTGTGTAAGACGTCAAGAGTTAATCATGCGTTTAGTTCACTTTGTTCCAGGATAAGCTGGGGAATGAAAACGAAGCACTTGATCAAGTGAGTTCAGAGTGTTTTTAGAGCTGAGCTCACAGGGTTCAGCTCATTTTGTCTCCTTTCGTTGGGTCCTAAATCATATCAGCTGCAGCATGGGGGGTTGATCGTGTTTCCCAATCAGCCTTGTCATTCAGAGCCAGGGAGAGTCAGTCCTCGAATGTTTTACTGATCTACACGGGTTACGAAACCGCACAGGTGAATGTTACCTTCTGGTATGCAGAGCAGCAACTATTTATGAGTCGGCTGAATGTGAATTCAGATGTTTATATTCCCACTCCTGATCTGTGTGCCTTGGGTGGCGCCCGAAGGGCAACAATAAGGAATTGTCTTCAAGTCTTCACTTGAGTCGCTACATTGCCTCACTTCCTTTGGCTTGGACCCAGTATTTTTTCTGACAAAGCTATTTTAGGACTGAGAGCAGAGCGAGTGCTACTGCTAGAAATAAAAATCTTCATCCAGTTTCTAAAATGTGTTTCTATGTGATCACCAAAACAGAAAGTAAAGCAACAGAGGCAGTCTGGTAAAGGACAGAGAGGATTTGAAAAAGCAGCAGAATCAGCGCTGACAGGTGACGTGTTCCTGGATCTGTTTGCGTTGCACAGCTGCAGGTTCAGATCACTGCAGTCCTGATCCTTCTTTACAGCTCGCATTGTTTGCTGACACCTCATGACAGTCAGTGAAGCAGTTTGAGGATCTTCCTTTGTTACCCCAGTGGTTTTAGTAAACAGCTTTAATTGCTTATTGTGTAGCAGATCCTACTCTGCAGGTCTTACACAACTTTGCTGTTCGCGTCTCAAACTCTTTTGAAACTCTAAAATAAACTATTAGAGATTCTTCTGTTGAAAGCTGCCCGCCTGTGCTAAATTAAAAGTGATTACATTACTTGTTTGGGCAGGAAAATTGCAAAACAATTTGCAATGTTGCATAAAAATCTTCACTTAATTTAATCCTGTCAACTTGCCAGCTGCCACTGAATCTAATAGCGCTCTGGATGAGCGCTGACTGGTCTTGAAGTGACCAATCACTCCAAGTGTTTTTTTTTTTTTTTAATTTCCTTTATTTAACCAGGTAAACCCGTTGAGATCCAGATCTCATTTTCAAGAGGGACCTGGACAGAAGTCTGCAATACACAGCAACCTGGTTACAAAATAAAATTAATTAATTTATATGCAGAAGTGTAAAACAGTAGAAAACAATTTAAAAACAGTGACACTGTTTAATAGAATCTCGTTGCCTGTTTTTAAGAATCGCTCGAAATAAATCCAGTGAAATCAATTCTGACATCTTGATTTCAGACTGGATCTGTGATACCTGTAATCAGGTAACTCTAACTCTAACTTCCTGGTTATCTTTGTACTTAAAGTAACAAATGGCCTTTGAGATAAAGTTCTGAAGCAGGAAAGCAGCCCAGACCACCATGCTGCCACCACCATGTTTGATTGGGTATGATGTTCTTTTTCTGAAATGTTTGTTTCATGCCAGATGTGACGCCTTACAAAAACTTCTGCTTTAGTCTCATCTGTCCATTAAACTCTGCGGCGTCATCAGGGTGTGTTTTGGTAAATGTGGGTCTCTCTCCAGTTTCTCTTTCTTATTGTTCTCACGAACTTTGACCTTACCTGAGGCAACACAGACCTGATGAATGACATGTAGAGGTAATTTTGGCTCCTGGGAAGGTTCTCCGCTATTCTATGTTTTCTCCATTTATGGATAACGGATCTCGCTGTGGATCCAAAGTGTCACAAAAGGCTTTGAACGCTTTCCAGACTGAATCTTACAAACCTTTTTACCCTACTTCATGTTTTCAGATTCATGCAAGCTGACTTTAAAATTTAAAGTATGACAAAAATACTTTAACACAGCACGGCTAAATGTGGTGCTATTCGACTTTGCTCCATAATATACATGGAAAATATGCTGGGGTATTACCAGGAAGTGAGCTGAACTTTGATTTGTGAGCTTCCAGCAGCAGGAAGCCTTAAAGACATAGTCCGCATATTTGGAAATCTGTTGAGAGGTTATGACCAGTTAATATCTAACCTGCAGGAGACAGCTCTTTTGATGAAACACAGATAATAGCTATCAAGCTACTGCTAATGGACTGAGATAAAAAAAAAGCAGATTTCATTGTTAACTCCATTCAAATGCTGTTCTGTTTAATCAGATGGTGATTTGGTCTGCTTCAGCCTCTAACAACGAACTTCCTACTTGAAACACAAACTGAAAAAAACAACAACAATGTAGCAGTTCAAGTGAGCACAGTTTAATTGGTTTCCTCAGACTGATTCATTTTGCAATCAGTGTTTCACATGATGAACCAATGGGAACCAAAACGACTTCTCCAGTTTACGGTTCCAAGGCCGTCCGACTTTACCGCAGTCATCTGGTCCCGCCGGATATTCCTCCGGTCCGCTCTGCACTGTGCCTGATTGATGCCAGTCTTTCAAAACCTTTTACATATAGACAAATACTTCCACTCATCGTATTTGTCATTATTTCTTGCGACTCCCTAAGGCAGCTGCAGTTTGCAGGTCGATACACGGAGAAAATGCAGGCAGAGGAGAAGAAGAAGAAAATGTGAGAACATTTTTGAAAAAATGATCAGGACCTGTGGCAGCCTGTCAAGGTCGTTGTTTCAACTTCTGAATGTAACGTCACTAAGAGACTCTACTCACTATGTTTTATCCAGCAGCCATATTGGATTTTGAGATTGGGGTTTGTGGGTTTGGTTTGATTTATTTGTTTAAGATCCGTTCAGTGTCAGCACTCTGACTTCACAGGGCTGATTTCATTAGAGCATGAAACATTAATTTGACCGTCTTTTATTAAAGAGAAAAGTATCATAAAATATATAACAGTGGAAACCATGTTGGCACTAACATCAATGGTCTTCCTTATCTCTCTGCTGCTGGGGGTTCAGCCAATCAGAGACCAGGAAAATTAATGACTGCTTTGCCAACATCAACCAGTCTTATTGTCAAAAATAAGACTGTTCGTTTGTGGCTTGGATTTTTCAGCTGCTCAAGATGCATTTTCTTTTGAGTACTTTAGACAGGCACTACAATAAAGAGCCGCATATAACTTGGAGTTAGGTTCTACACAAAACGACATGAATTTGGTGAATTTGCACACTAGAGGTTCCAGTGAATCACTTGTTCTTACTTTTACTGGAATGTGAATCCGAATATATGTAACACCTGACAAAAATGGAAGTTTTTGACAGGTATGTCTGAAGAGAGCATAAAATAACTGAGTGTGTAATAACTAAACAATCTTTGAGTATATCACATAAAAAACATAATGAGTTTTCTAGACATAAATCTGAATATCATCAACAAATCAGTGAAACTGGCTATTATATTTTGCACAAGCAGTGACAACAAAGTGGTTCCAGAATAAACCCTTGAAGAACTCCACAAGTCAGTGGTGTTGTAGCCATGTGATATTCCAAACACGCCATAGCAAAATAAGATTTTTGACATATTTGGAACCCCATACCGCTGAAGAACAAGTCCTGTTCCTCAGACATGATTCAAGCCTCCATTCATCTCTTTTAATGCCTACACAGTGTGTGTGACTGTATCGCTTCCCATCTCTTATTGTTTCCTTTTATTGTCAGGGTTAATTTTGTTGATTTCATTTCCGAAGTTGAATGTCTGTGACTAATGTTGAAACTGCATCAAACAAACGAGCAATTAAGCCAACAGCCATGAACCCAACCCACTTAGTCAATGCTTAATAACTCATAGCTCAAATAATCAAACAATCACTGAAGCCAACAAAGCCTATATGTGAGATTTATTATTATGACTCAGTTGTTGAGATGTTTTTAGAGATTTAATTGAAGTTGGCACCAGATGAGCATTTCAGAGAATAGATTTACCCAAACACAGATAAAGCCTCCATTAAATGCTCTGAGGAGGTTATAGTAGCACCTCAGGAGTCAGATAAGAGATGATCAGAGTTCAGGCGTCTGAAAACCTAAAAAACATGAAGCCCTGACAGGGGGCGGGGCTTCTGCTTCTGTCTACAGCAAGTTTTCCCTTCGCGTCTCAGAGATTCAGCCAACATGCCTGAAGCATGACGGCAAACTGGTTGAGCTGGGTGAGGAGAAGAGGACAGAGGAGAAGAGGCATGTAAGAGAAAAGTTTTCTTTCAGACTTCCAGCTGGAAACATGGAGCAAAGCGCGACGCAGCAGCGGAGAAAAACCCGCTGAACGGGGAAGAGGATGGTCGGAAAGTTTAACCTCCGTAAAGCCTGACGAGGAAATATAACAGGGGTGAGTTTATGACAAAAAACCACAGGGTGGGACTGGTTGGTATTGAATAAAACCGCTATGTATCGTTATTAATGTGTAAATATGGCAGTCCTGTTTCTGTTTTAGCTTTAATTCTTTATTTACTTAGCTTTATAAACGAACTTTAGAAGAGTCACTTTTACTCCAAAATCAGCTGTTTACTTCTATTAGCTTGCTATTTTCTTGTTATTCACGTTGTGAAACTCGATACATGTTGTTATTGTGCCGTGGCTTTCTGTCACTGCTCGGTTTCACGGTGAACTTAGAAATGGAGACTTTTGGCCAGAGGGAGGAGCCGCACCCAGAACCATCTGCCTTGTCTCCTGTGGTTGGACTCAACTTTATTCCCTTTTTATTCACATTCCAGCCTAACGCTGTTCCAGCAGATCCACTGAAAAAAAAAAACGATTTATGAGTTTTACTATATAGAAATGTGATATATTCTCCGACTTGCAGCGTATTTCCTGAAGTCTTCCTCGCTCAATAACTATGATTATGATTGTGGTAATAATGGTAGCGGCAGGACAGGCAGTAGTTATTTAAAACAATGTATTTAATTATTTACTTCTTAACTTTTAGATTTGCACATTTTAAGATGGAGCTGAAATGTTATTACTATTATGTTATTATTACAAGATATTATTTTCTATTACTATAATATATAATTATGTAATATTACATATAAATTATGTAGTCAAATTTAACTCAGTAGTAATGTTGTTGTGACCATGGTGTTGGTAATGGTTGTAGTTAATTAAATGATAAATAATTACTTTTTACCTGTATATTTGCTTATATTTGCTTATTATTGTTATAGTCATGTAGATATAGTTATTTAAATAATCACTATTTAATACATAATCATTAGTTATTTATTTTATTATTTGGTGCTGGTAATGGTGTGTTAATGATTTATTTATGATGATAGCAACTTATAACCTTATTTTTATTTTATAGTCATTATCATAGGACTATTTAGAGTAACAACAAGAATTGTTTTTTTCTGTTACAATCGTCATTATGTGGTGATTTGTATTTTTTTTATGAACTAAATGACACAACACTAAATCAAAGCATATCTTATTATTTTGCCCTATATTAATGTGTGACTCTTACTGTAATTCTGACTTATTGTATGTTTTTTCTTTTCATTTACATGTAAAGTCTAGTATCTCCATCCTCTTCCTACGCTTCTGATACAGTCAAACTAATGTTTAGGTCAGATTCCTGAAGCTGCTCCGTCTTTGTTTTTTCAGTGGAACTCATGTTTTGCTTTTGATTCTTGAGTTTTGACAAACAAATATTTTAAATCTAAGACAGTATGTGATGTAAATCAGTCAAACTGCATTGAGTTATTTTAATTTTTATTCCTGGAACTGCAGCATGGCGCGCCGCTCTCAGTGTTCCTCTGCTGGGGATAACCCCCTGGACCCCAACTACCTCCCTCCTCACTACCGGGAGGAGTACCGCCTGGCTGTCGACGCCCTGGTGGAGGACAGCTTGAAAGGATACTATCAGTGCCTCCAAAATGTGGACGTGGTGGACTTCCTGTCCCCGTCTGAGATCCAGTACATCCAGAGCGTCGTTCAGCCTCCGAAGCAGAGCATCCTCTCTGAGCAGCAGTTCCTGGACAGTGAGGGAGAAGGCTCCTCGGACACCTACTGGCCCATTCACTCCGACCTGGACGTCCCTGGTCTGGACCTTGGCTGGCCTCAGATCCATCACTTCATTGAGCCCACAGAGGTCACGACCCTGGTTAACCCCCCTGAGCCGGACATGCCGAGCATCAAGGAGCAGGCCCGGCGGCTGATCAAGAACGCCCAGCAGGTTGGCCTCTCTCAAACCTTCTTCACCTTCCTTTCAAAGCGTCCCACCTGTGTTGTATTTTTAACTATCATCTCATTCTCGGCTTCTCTCTGCTCAGGTCATCGCTATAGTGATGGACATGTTTACTGATGTTGACATATTTGCGGATATTCTCAATGCCGCTGGGAGGAGAGTTGCTGTCTACATCCTGCTGGACGAGCAGAATGCTGATCTCTTTGTGAACATGGTGGCCAACTGCAGAGTCAATCTGCAGGCCTTCCCAGTGAGTACAGCTTCTTATGCAGTTTACTGAAAAAATTACATTTTGCTGCAAATAAAAGCAATAATGCATGACTTAAAACAGTTCAAGGTTATGCTTCAGTTGTTTAAAAGAGGTTATTTTCTGTGCCTGCTGCAGACAGGGAGTGGAGCTTCACACGCACTGACACACAAGCCCATTGCTTTTTGGTCTTTTCATGGAAATTTCTCTCATAATCATGTATTTATCATGCCACCGGCTCTGTTGCCTAGTGCCGTTTCCAAAATAATGGTGCGGAAAAGCAGAAGTACTGTGGTTAGCATAGCTGTTGGTAGATAGTTTCACAATCCAAATAAAGGAACCTTATCAAGCTTTTCTTTACACTGTAATCCATGAACGTTCAGGTGAATTAGCCATAAAAATGAACTGGTTTGTCAGTATTTTTCCTTTTTCTTATGTAACCGATTTAAATCAGGTTAACAGCACATATTAGCATTGCTAGAGGGAAATAGCTCTGCCTCCTAACATAGCTAGCAGCTCAAAACATTTTCACATGCATGACCCGCTGATTATTAATGATGGGACTGGATTTTATGTGTCCTGCAGTTCATACGCCTGAGAACAGTATCTGGAATAACATATCAGTGCCGCTCTGGGAAATCCTTCAAAGGCCAGATGATGGATCGCTTCCTGCTGACCGACTGCAGAGCTGTGCTGAGTGGAAATTACAGGTGGGCTCCTTTAAATCCAACATGTTATTGATAAAGATCTCCCAGTACAGATGTGTAAAAAAGCCTTAAAATGAATCCATCTTTTGTTGCAGCAGCATAAAGTCTTGTCATGCAAAGACAGTTTCTTGTTTCTTGAAAGTTTCTATATTTGTTTTCCTGCTCTAGCAGCTAAATGCTTCGCTGTAATGAGGCCATGCACTCTTAACAAGCTTCGCAGGCCCTCAGCATCACTCCACCGCCCGCTGTGGGGTCCCATCTGTGGTTCTTTTTCATAGAGTGCTTGTTGATTAAAATCTCAAATCTCCTCTGACTAAAGTAGCTTCCCGTTGATGTGTTTTGTTTAGTATCTAATAGTTGCTATGGAGACTTGAAAACAAAAGCCTTGTTTGTTACTGATGTGGTTGTTTCAAATTAAAACTAAAAGCTATCTGTTATTCACTATGTAGGTATAGGTAACCTTAGGTCAAAACCAAATGAATGCATCAAAGTAAGGAAGATTATTGAATTTAAAAAGTGAAACCAACATTTGGTAGATTTTACAGGGCTGTTCACTTCAAGCTTTTATTTCTGGAAGGTTTTATGATTATAGCTTACAGGAAATGGAAAAACCCTATATTCAGTTTCTACATAAGTTTGGATAAGAGATCAATTAAAAACAGGTGACTGAGTAGAAACAGGGTGCAGCTGTGAGAGGAGACCAAGAAAGAGCTGGAGAGGAAGTAAACAATTACAAAGGGGAAACAACAAGGAAGAGCAAGAAAAACTAAGCTGAGTACAAGCAATGAACAAGAATAAATTGAGCAGAAATTAACAGAGGACTAAAGTTATACAGGCTAAGCAAAAATAAACATACAAACAGAAAAAACCTCAAAGTAACCCAAATAGCCTCCAGATATGACAGAAACGTCATTTTAGATGAAGCTACGATCATCAAAATGTACAGAAATAACACCTAAGATGTAAGTAGCCATTGTTTGGTCTTTCCCATCTCGATGAAGAATGTATAGAAGTAAAGAAAGTCACAGTTTACAAATTAAAACGGCAAAAGTCCAAATTATTATTTATTTATTACCAATTACTAGAGGCTTGCACAATTTTCTTAAAAATAACCCCTTAATGTGGGATTTTCTCCTCTGTATTTATGTACTCATATTTAAGATTGAAAGGTTAAGCTTCAACAATAAAAGATTGATTTACTTCGAGGCTTTGTGCACATCTTTATAAGTGTGAAGGCTGCTGTGCTCTTGTTCTTAAGTTTGTCTCTAAGATGGTAACCCCATCTGGTTGTTGTCTTCCTCCAGCTTCATGTGGTCTTTTGAGAAGCTGCACCGCTGCATGGCCCACCTCTTCCTGGGACAGCTGGTGACCACCTTCGACGAGGAGTTCCGGATTCTCTTTGCTCAGTCGCAGCCGCTGAATGTTGAGCACATGCTTGCTCAGATGGAGGATTTAAAAGTTTTACAACAGAAACAATTTCCCAATGAAAGCACTTCACTGTACAGAGAGCCTAAAAGATTCATATCTGTGGACATTCCTTCTGATGACTGGGGAGGACATCTGTATGATGAACCACCCGACGGGAATTTGAGGATTATGGCTCTAAATAGACAGGGGTCCCTTCGCGGCCCTGCAGATGTGTATAACAGGTTTGGTTCCCAACAGTCGCGCATGGACCCCAGTTTTGACCAGGGTCCTTCACGGCATTTGATGACAGATAATCCTGCCTTAAAGCGTCACTCTTATACTGAAGATGTTCCTGGCAGATACCCATTCCCATTAATGCCACAACAGGGAATGCCAGACTCTGAAACAAGGGGAAAACCTCTTCATTGGGGCCAGCAGCCTTTTCCTGGACCAGGACCAGGACCAGAAGAAGACTACAGCAGCTATGATAAGTTCTGGAACCAAGGCTATCTGCCTGAGCAGTACCCTGTACCAGCTTTACAACAAGAAGTACCACCAGAATTTGATCCTGTTCTTAACTATTTATCATCCACCAGAAATCTAGATGTTGATCAAGGCATAGATAAACTACAACCACCAGTGGATTTTTCATTTACTTCCCCTCAACCCAAAAGACTGGGGATAGGGCAGCCATACGCCTGTCAAACCTCTCCAACCCCTTCTAACTCTGCCGATCAGAAGCCTTTTTTCCATGACCTTACCTTGAACCGCAAGGATCCCACTGTGAAACAGAAGCTGAGAAATTGGAGGATTGGCTCATACCTTAGTACATATGATAATCCAGAGGAAGAAGGCCTGCCGATGGTGTCAACTCAGCCAACAGACACTTTTGAGGAACCTCTGAATCCCAACCAACAAACGGCCCAGCTGCCAGATCTACCAGCTTCTAAAATACCCAATGTCAAAGAGTTTAAGGTTACCACTGTACCTAGAGTCAGCCAAATGCCAGGCTTTGTCAAAGCAGTCACACAAGAGAAACCGAAGAAATTTCTGGATGACCCTGATCCAGTGGTGATAGAAACCAAAACCGCACCAGCATCCTCTGAAACCTCCTACACAGCTGAAGGAAGAAAAACTGAGGAGGAGGACCAAAAACTGCCAATAAGCACAGGGCTTCAAAGGGATGACTCTTTCAGGAGAAAATACAATCCAGGGGGGCTAAGAACCTCCAGATTGAGGTCTTCACTGATTTTCAGCTCCCTGGAGCAGCAGACCCCTCAAGAAACTACGACTGCAGACCAAGACGATGAGGAAGGTGACAAAACCAAAACCGAACAGGCCAAACTCCCCCTTGTTGCACAGGTTTTGGGGCAAAGGAGATCTACTGCAAGAGAACCTTTTGAGTGGAGTCGTTACATAAAATCCACTTTGGAAACACTGAAACCAGATGATGTAAGCAAAAAAGAGAAGAACAAAGACGCATCAAAGGGGAAAAATTCCCAAGACCTTGCAGATAACCCGGAGGTAAAGGAGTCCATAAAACCAACAGATGTAGAGCAAGATAATATTTCACTATCGATGCCTCAAGTCAAGCTCCCTGAACTAAAGGCACCCAAAACTGATCAACCGGTACAACCGACTGAACCTCTGCTCACTGATTTAGATATGAGTGATCCAGATAAGAGGCTCATGTTTTTTAAAGAACTAGCAGCAAAACGTAAAGCTGCTAAAGCTGCAGAAGCTCAAAAGGAAAAAGAAAAGGCAGAGTTAAAACCGCAATCAGAGCTGAAAAACATGTCAGTTTGCCAGAAGGAAGAGTCTCTTCCAAAAGGAACTCCTGAAACTTCAGTCGAAAATATCAGCAACAAGGACTCCAACATCCCAAAAACTTCTACTGAACTACAGGTCCAGCCTAAGAAAACTGAGTTGGACAGCCAGTCACTAGCTGGCCTTTCTGTTTCTGTAGAAACAGGTGACCCTCCAAGTAAACCTCTGGAAGACCCGACTCTGCCAAATCCTTTTGTTAAAGAAAGTTTATCAGCACTGATTCCTCAGTCTAAGCCAACATCAGTTGAACTGCCTAAAACCGATCAACCGGTACAACTGCCCAATCTTTTGTTCACATCTCCATATATAGATATGAGCGATCCTGATAATAGGCTCATGTTCTTTAAAGAGTTGGCAGCAAAACGAAAAGCTTCACAAGCTAAAAAGGGGGAAGAGGAGGCCCAAATAAAACCACAGGCAGATCTGCAGAACACGTCAGTGTCACAGAAGGAAGAGGATCCAAAAGGAACAACAGAAAGCATGGAACCTTCTGTACCAAAGGGTTCATCAGAAGATAGCACTACATTGTTCACAGAGACATCAAACTCAGAGTCATCACCTTCCTTAAAATCACCCTCTTTGAAGCTTGATGAAAATACCAGGAAGCAGGATAATCTTGTCAGAAGTGATCCCAGTACCCTCAGTACTTCTGGAGAACAAGCACAAGAAGTTTCTATTGAATCGGTGAAAACAGACTTAGAAAGGCGTTCTGCTGAAGAAACCGAAGCTAGTCAGAGCAAATCATCAGAAAACCCAACTGAATCAGAACTTTCTGTCCTGAAGAACTCACCCAAGCAAGGAAATGTTGCTCACACTGCCGTTTCATCCCATGGTGAAGGTGCTGACAAAGGAGAACCTCCTACTTTAGAATATATTTCAATAATTCCTAGTTTAGGGGAAGGTTTATCATCTACTACTCCCCAAAACACTGAATCAGTTCAGTTAGAAACCAGTATTTGCTCTCCTCCTCTTCCCTCGGAAGCAGAAAGTACATCAGAAATAGACTCAGTGCAAGTCTCTACCTCTGATACTCCTCCACTTGACTCAGGTTTGCATAACCGCCTTGCCACGACAGAACAGACCCCATTTTCTGATTCTGCCCAAGAAGTGTACAGCTCTACGGATATTAGTACCACAACATCATCAAATATTGATGAAATTAAAGCTCAGGAATCTGTTAGCTCCTCACAGCAAGAGCCCTCCAATGAAAATGTACAAACCTCTGATCAAACTCATCTAAATGCTGTTTCCCAGTCTGCTTCATCTGAGGACACCTCAGACGCTGATGCTGCAATTACAGAACCTGTTATTTCTCCAGACAAAAAGACTGCTGATCTGGAGCCAGACAAGTTAAATGCCACCACAGAGACAAACGGGACAAAATCTTTTGCTGGTACACCTTTAGTTGACGGTTTAGAGAAAAATGTTACTGAATTAGGACAAGAGGAGTCAGTTGCAGAAGAGTGTGAGGCCCTTAAATCACCTGAAGATGTGAAAGCTCAAAGCACATCTCCTGCTGTTTGTCCATCTGTACCTGATTCCACTTTGCCTAGTGAATCTGGTCCTGAAGGCTCAGTCTCTGAACCAGATTTGGAAAAGACAGTTTCATCTGTCACAGTTCCAGTTGACAACCAACCTGCAGATGTACCTACGGAAACAGGATCACTTGAAAGCACAGAGTCTCCTAAAGCCTCACTGTTGGAAAAAAGTGAACTTCCTCAAGAAGTGGCAATACAAACTGCTCCGTCCTCCAACCTCAAGATAACAGACTTGGCCACACTCTCAGTTCCTAAAACATTATCATCTTCCTCTACGTCTGAGTCAGACCAGTCAGGTTTGGACCCTGAAGATAAGGTATCGGTAACCAGTGTCTCTACAGAGCAAAACTTATCAGATACAAACTCAATATCCAATGACTCTCAACCAAAATCAGAGGAATCTTTTGATCAGCCAACAGCTCAATCACTGAGCAGCCCAAGTGAACCTACCACGGTGGCCCCAGCTGATGCTGATTTTCCATGCAAAATATCTGAAGCAGTCACTCCTCAAAACCAAACACCAGAACCAGCTGCACCTCAGGAGAGTAGTAAAAAAGAGGCTGAGTTAGGGGAGACAGATGAGAAAAAGTCCAACGATCTAGAGGACAAAGATAAGAGCCAGAAGCCATCCACTGAGGATCCTGCAAGCAGGGAGAAAACGAAAGACCAATCAAAGCAGAGTATCTGCTCCGAAACAACAGAGGTGACATCCAAGCAGCCCAAATCGAGTCAGTCTCGCTACCACTCTTCAACAGTGAACGTGATCACAAGCAGCAACCTCCGAGATGACACTAAGCTGCTCCTGGAGAAGATTTCTGCCCAATCTCAGAGCAGGAACGAAGCAACTAAAGAGTCACCCGTCACAGATGACGAGAAAGAAGACAATGCTGACAAAAAGGCCAGAAACGAAAAGGAGTTGGGGTACAGGACATACAACAGGGGGCAAACTAAATCAACTCAGGAGAAGGAGAAGCTTTTGGAGAGGATTCAGAGCATGAGGAAGGAGAGGAAAGTTTACAGTCGTTTTGAGGTAGGAATGTGTTACCAGTTTCATTTAGGTCTTACATAAACATCTGATTGCATATGTAGTAAATTATTTTCTCTGTTTACTTTCTCAACAGATGGCACCTTAGATGGAATCCAAAGGATGTTGAGAAAAGGGAAAGACATTATTTGTTTCTGCAAGATGTCTCTTGCTTTTGCTGCAAACAGGATTTCTACGCACAGAAGGTTGAGGGCACCGACGTTGCCTTCACTTACCTTCACCTGATGAAACTAACAGCAGGACAGAACGCTGCAAAGCTGTTCAGCGGCACGCCCCATGTTCAGTAAAGGATTTGCATCAAAATTTTACTTGCAGAAGACATGATCAAAGCTGTATTTACTGACTGCATGGGTAAAGTGCAATGTGTGCAACAGGATTTTTATGTGGTGACGCCTGTTTTTGCCTTTTTACTGCAGCACTGATTAAAGTTAACTCATTATGTGAGCTTATAAAATCTGAAGTAACCAGAATTTGCAAAGCTGGTAAAACTGTACTATAATTTGTTCTGTAATATATTGTTTTCATTCACTTTAAAGAAAATATGACAGATGTTTGTAGATGGTGGAGTTGAAAGAGGTGAATGTGTAGATTATGTTGATGCATGAGTACAAAGAAAATCATGGAACTACCAGAAAGGACCAGCAGACTGAGAGAAAATCTCCCCTTAAACTGGATTTACAACAGAAAAGTGGTATTGAGACCAAATGTGATATTTTGCTCATTCAATATGAGAGACGTTAAAGATTATTTTCAAGCTGGTTGTATTAAAAGTCCATTATATATAAATTACCCCAAATTGCACATTTTTATCTATATTCTCATAAGAAGATCTCTTGATACTATTTGGTGTTTTAATTATTTGTTTCTTCTTGTTGCCTAATGATCATTTTATACTGAAACTTTGAAATCCTTGAATGGAAGCTGAATCAAATCATGGCGTTTCCTTTGGCGCCATCATGTGGTCAAAATATTACACAAATCTTTAAATACTTGGAATTTGCATCCGATCTATCATACTCTGTCTCGTGTCAATTTTTTTGATATTTTAACAGCCAGAAACTACAATGTCATGTAGTCTGATTTGAAACTCATAAGTTAGAGAATAATGTGATGTGGAAGAAAATATACAAAATATGGTTTGCATATTTTCCAAACCATATTGCACTATGATCCAGTGCAACCAGTTATTCTCAGAACTCAGTAAATATGGAAATAGGCTTGCTGTATACACTTTAGTGAACAAACATCATCATGAAGACCAAGGAGCTGCAGACAGGTCAGGCAAAACATGTTGGAGAAGCTGGCAGTGCTGGAGAGACCCACAGTTCAGGTGGGACGATAGAAAAAACGAATAAATCATTAAATCATTAGTTATACACTCTGTAAATTGGCCTCAACTAGTGTTTGTTTTAAATAAAATGTGTTTTATTACTGTGTATATAGTACAAATGATGTACAATTATACTTTTGTTTTAAACATTAGTTTGAATAGAGAAGTGATGTGATTTTTTTGCTTTAAATGTATTTTTAACCAATTGATCAGATTTTACACTCTGAAACTCAGCAATTTCGTACTATTTTGTTGTCTGACATACTGCAGCCAACAAAATTTCATTGTATTGCTGCATACAGTAACAATAATGTTCTCCATTTCTCTTCTTGGTCATTGAATGTGTGCATTTCTGACTGAAACATTGTCATCATTGTATCCGTTTTGTTCATGTTAATGTGTATTTAAAGACGAGTTTGAATTTTAAAAATTTTACAATCTCTGATCAAAAATCTCACGACCTTCATATTACCTCCATCCTCCATATTACCTCCATGACCTCGCAGGGGTCGTGACCCCCCACATTAAAGACCTCTGCTCTTGATGAACAAAGTTGCCAGAGATATAATCCAAAATAATTAATTTTGCTCAAGATAAACACAGGTCACAAAATGTCTTTGGAGTGCTTTGCCATTTTTATGCAGTTGTACTTGGAAGTCATTAAAGTCAAACAGGAAGCTACATGAAGTCAGAGGATCACAGCCCAACTTCAGGTCACTTGTTCCATCTTCGTGTTTGTAGACTTTTTTTTTTCCAATTAAAAAAATAAAATAAATTTAAACTAAAGAAGCAGCGGGAGCACTGTCGCCTGGCAGCTAGAAGGTCCTGGGTTCTTTTCCCGGCCCAGAATCTTTCTGCACGAAGTTTGCATGTTCTCCCTGTGCATGCATGGACTCTCTCCGGGTACTCCGGCTTCCTCCCACAGTCCAAAAACAAGACTGTTAGGTTAATTGGTCTTTCTAAATTCTCCTTAGGTGTGAGAGTGTGTGTGTCTGTGTGTGTGTGCATGGTTGTTTGTCCTGTCTGTCTCTGTGTTTGCCTGCGATGGACTGGCAACCTGTCCAGGGTGACCCCGCCTCTCGGTTGACAGCTGGAAATAGGCACCAGCAACCCCCCATTGGGATAAGGGTGTAAGAAGATGAATGGATGGATGGATGAATGGATGGAAGCAGCGGGAGCATGAGCATCTTGAAAATGCTCATGCTGAATTTCTGGTGGATTAATTCAGTTATTTTTTTCTTGTGAATCACAAAAGCCATCGATTAGACTTACTTACTTTTCTAAATAATGTTATTAATACAGTAGTAGTTCTCAGAAAACGTAAAAACGACGACCACCCCTCAGCTGTTTACAAACGGTATCATCCAGTGGACAGCTTGATCATGTGACTTTTGCATTCCATTCATTCTACGGAAGCCTGTAGGAGTGTTCGGATTGGCCCTGCAGACAAAGAACTGCTAACGGTTTTGACAGGTTTGGAGAGACGCCGAGTCGCCGACGACAGCTGTGTTGAAATGTAACTAATTTATAAATATCTCGCCTACGTATGTTCACAAAATAAAGAAAATGGTAAGAATATTTATTTTTTGTCATTTTAAGCTTTTTCAGAAGATGACTCTAAAACAGACTGGACCGGAAGTAACCTATGAAATGCGCCATATTGACAATAATAAACACCGTTACACAGCACTACCGAGACTTTCATTGTTTTTTTTTTTTTTTTTTTTTTTTTTTTTTTTGCATTGTAGCACATCTTATGTAAGTAGTAAATTCATCATTTGTTTTTGCCGAGAGCCATTCAATGGCGAACCGGATGTGATCGGCTGCGACGATGATAAATTATCCGTATGTGTTGTTGCATTTTAAATAAATAATAAAATAGATTAGTGTTTCAAAAGGCTCTTTCTGTTGCGCAGATCGTAAGTGTCGGCAAAAGAAGCATTAATAAGAAGATGAACTGCAATGTGTCGCCCGCTTCTTCCTTTATACTACCTGCTTTTGTTTGGTTAAATTTTCATCTGGAATGCAAATATCAGCAAGTACTATTTTTTTCAAATTTTGTGAATGTAAATATGTTCGCTTAAGCAGTGATCCCATTGAAGTACCTCCGAGTGATATTTTATTTATCAAACGTGTTGCAACAAGAAAAAACATGCACATTTACATTTTATTTGTTAATTTCATATTTTTTTTCTCATGTAACTGTTATGTTTCTTTATGTAAAACGAACACAAAGTATTAATGTTTGTTTTGGGGATCAAATATTTGGTTCCTGTTAATGGACTATTTAGATCAAGTTCCTTCACCTTTTGCAGCCACTCTTTGCTCACAGAGCTTCTTTTTCAAAGTATGAAATTGTTAGTTGTTCAGAAAATGTTTCAGATCAGTGTAGCTGGCTGATTTTATTGGGCTAAGGTCGATCACCAGCTTCCTCCTTGTTATATGTCCTTTTCTATACTCCTTCAGTTGGCTATATAATGGTTCCCACTTTGATCCCAAATGACAGGTTTTTTGGTGTCCAGTTTGACAGTGGCTGTTGGGAGCAGGATCGTCTGGAAGACGGCATCCAGTCGGACGGACTGATGCCTGGAGACAAAACCTCTGGAAGAGGGCATAAGTCCTCCAACACCTTCTTCATGGAGACTGGTCCTGGAAATCAAGTCCCTCAGGCCGCCTGCGTGAACTTGGAGCCCACTGTTATTGGTAAATCTCACCACGTTTGGGAACGATGTAGAAAAACATTGCTTGTCTTTCTATTAGTACTGTCAACTGATTAAAAATGAATCATGATCAATCACTATGCCTAACTTTGTGAACTTGAAATATAAATATGTATGCAGACGTGGTTCTTGCTTCTGAATGTGCGACATGTAAGATGTTGAGTTCGTACACATAGATGTATTCTACATGAGCGCTTAGACGAAACCCCGTTCCCTTTCAGTTCTGGGATCATCATGCGGTTTTCTGGTTTTAAATGCTGCTGCTAACTGTGGCGGTAGACACATCTGTTATTCACTGAAACAACTCGATACCTTCATACTTGCCTTGACTTGTGCATTTAATTTGATATTCAATGTGCTTATCAGATGATAGTCCAGCCAGCAGCTGTTGTAGCTGCACTGTGTAACTCCTGAAACTTTGAAAAATGTATCAACCTCCGCAGAAAATTCATTACTCGATGGTCAGGGTTTTTTTTGCACCTGTTGATGCAATGACAGGTTCTACTATAACTTTTCTGTGTCAGTCCAAGTCATTCACCCAACACCATGACTCCATGTTGTTCCTTCTGATAAAATGAAAGTACAAACTAGTTGCTAAATAAAGACTGTAGTCAAACTTGCACACCTAATGCAATGTTACATTGACATGCACACTTGGGCTAGCGATGCAACACAAGAAAGTTGAAAAGTTTTCAACCTTTGTTGCCATCTGCTGTCGTAGAAAACATTCACCTTTCACCTTTTATTTGTCTCAGAACGTGCTGCTGTGAACTAGGTAAACCTCCACAGGAGAGAGGCTTTTAGGGTAAAATAGGTAACTCGGTTAATTTACATTACTGTCATAATGCATTAAAATATTCTAATCACATGCATTGATATTGACAGCCCTACTTTCTATGCACTTTCACTTTCAGACAAACTTTTCTTAAATACACACTCTCTCTTTTAGATCGTTTGTATCCTAAGTTTTTGTAGACTATTTATCTTTTGTTCCTGTTATTTTAGGATTATTTGACAGTTACTAACATCTGGTGTGAATTTAATGTCAAGACCCCTTTAAGAAGTGTTGAAGCTGAGAAACAGTCTAGAATAGATACTTCCTTAAATATATGACGTGTTTCAATGTTTCCAGCAGATGTTAAGCAGATACTGATGGTTAAAGAAGAAGCTCCAGAAGACCAAAAACCTAATGTGGACCTGTATGACCTTAAGCTCCACCACATAAAGGAGGAAGAGGAGGCAGTCTGCATCAGTCAGGGGGAAGAGCTGCAAAATGTGAAGGAGGAGACAGAAGGTGCCATGAAGAGTGAGGATGATGAACAATCCCCTCTGCTCTCACAGCTTTATCAAGATCAAATTAAAGACAGAGAACTACCAGAAGCAAAGAATGAAGGACATTTTATCAAGACAGAAGATTATGAAGATGATTCCAACTTCTTAGAGTCTGAAGACACCAAGAAGGAGGAAGAGGACGATGATGTAAAGCACCCCGTCTCTGAGATGAAACACTTGGACTATGGACTGAAAACTGAGAACATGGACAATGACTGGATGGAGAGCAGAACTCCTGAGTCGGATGGAAACCAAGCTAACAAACCAAATTCAGAAATAGAGTCTCCATGCTTGTTGGATATTAAGAAATGTGCTACAGAGTACAAAAATGTTGATTCACAAAGGAAGGTCCAAACTGGAGAGAAGTTTAACTGTGAAGACTGTGGCAAAACATTTATTAGAAAACAAAATTTAAGCAGGCACATGAGAAGCCACACAGGGCAGAAACCTTTCTGTTGTGATCTCTGTGGACACAGATTTAGCGAAAAATCATATTTAACTGCACACATGAGAATCCACACAGGTCAGAAACCTTTCTCTTGTGATATCTGTGGGCATAAATTTAACCAAAGAGCACATTTAATCATGCACATGAGAATCCACACGGGACATAAACCTTTCTGTTGTGATATCTGCGGACATAGATTTAGCCAAAAAGCAAATTTAATTATGCACATGAGAATCCACACGGGAGAGAAACCTTTCTGTTGTGATATCTGTGGACATAGATTTAGCCAAAAATCATATTTAACCAGACACATGATAATCCACACAGGACAGAAACCTTTTTGTTGTGATATCTGTGGACATAGATTTAGCAAAAAAGCACAATTAATCTCACACATGGAGATCCACACACGACAGAAGCCTTTTTGTTGTGATGTATGTGGACACAGATTTAGCTATAAATCATACTTAAAGACACACATGAGAATCCATACAGGACAAAAACCGTTCTGTTGTGATATCTGTGGACACAGATTTTTTCAAAAAGCCAATTTAAACAGACACATGGTGATCCACACGGGACAGAAACCTTTCTGTTGTGATCTCTGTGGACATAGGTTTTTCCATAAATCACAGTTAAACACACACATGAGAATACACACAGGACAGAAACCTTTCTGTTGTGATATCTGTGGACACAGATGTAACCGAAAAACACTTTTAAATAGACACATGAAAAGTCACACAGGAGAGAAGCCATTCTGTTGCGATGTCTGTGGACACAGATGTAGCCGAAAATCACATTTAATCATACATATGAGAATCCACACAGGAGAGAAACCTTTCTGTTGTGAAATCTGTGGATACAAATTTAGACATAAATCAACTTTAAGCACACACATGATAATCCACACAGGAGAGAAAATATCTCTGTTATGATGATTCAAACTGCACAGCTGCTGTTGGCTGTGAAATATTTATGCGTCACCATTCACTTTATTTCGAACATTCTACTTATTGAACATTTTCAAAGTTATAACAGTCCTGTACAGTGCACATACAAATTATTAAGATGTGTAGCAAATACTGAATACATCCACATCAATGTCCTTATTAGGTGTTATATTTCAGGCGGTTGTCCTCGGAGTTCTCAGGTACTCCCAGCACTCTACCAAGTGTTACTGTAAAAATGTCCTCCTGACATTAAATCTTAGACTTTCCTGAGAAATGTAGCCTGATATCTAGTATTTCCACAAATGTATTGGGTAATTTAGAGAGGCTCTAGTTTTGTCTTAACGACAGTGATCCCTTGTTTATCGCGGGGTTGCGTTCCGAAAATAACCCGCGATAAGTGAAATCCGCAAAGTAGTTACCTTTAATTTTTACAATTATTATACAGCATAAATAAATACTCTACATTGAAACCAAAGAACAAAACCTGTTCACCAATCCGGCCTTAATGTGATCTGGAGTCATGTCATTAAAGCGTCTCCTCCAACCTGCCCTGAGAGATTCACAGCTGTTCCTACGGCAGAGCGATGGATCTTGCCAAGCGAGCCTCTGGTCTGGTTTTGTTGCCTCTGGCTACTTTTTTTTTTCCAGCTGGCATTCAAAGTTTCAGCTTTCATCTCCTCAATGGTCAATCTGTATTACTTATATTTAAATACCGTAAGGTTATTGTCACTCAGGTAGAGAAGGAGCTCAGAGACTGTTTAGCCAATCAGAATGCAGAACACAATGCACTGTGAAAAAACTGAACAAAAAAATCCGCGAAGCAGCGAGACCACGAAAGGTGAACCACGTTATAGCGAGGGATCACTGTCTACATGTACAAAAATATAGAGACATTTTGTTAGATATTACACTGAATTTCTCTGAATCCAAAAACTTATGGATAGTTTTGAGAGTAAAAGTAAAATTTCCTCCCATATTTCTGTGTTTATTGATATTTTTAGTTGATTCTCCCATAATTTTATTAGAAATGGTAGTTTGTATTCAACTGTTATAGTTTGGCAAAAAAAAAATTGGATACAAAGTGAACTTGTTTGAGACTATCTAGAAGAGTCTTTTCTAATCAGTTAAAGTTATCTGGGACATTGAGAGGAATCAGTGACTGATCTAAAAGTATTTATGAAATTCCTTCATTTGTAGTTTCTGTATGGCCTGTTGGGACTCAAATGTTTTGAATTTTCCTCCGTCCCACAGATCATTTATATTTCAAGTTTCTGCTACAAACCAGCTCTGAAAATTAGATCCAGTCATTGTTGTTAAACAATTCAGTTTATGTTTGGTACAAAATCATTTCCGCAAAGAAATCCAGGTACTTGAGACATTAGTAATTAGAAAATAGCATTTTCCTGTAATTGGTGATTCATTTGTGCATCAATCAGGCAAATTGCAGTTTGGAGAAGGTTGCTTCAGTCTCCAACCATGTTGCTCTAGGTTCAGCAGTTTCCAAAATGAAATAATTCTGGCTTATATTGAGATTTCATCTATTGTTCAGATTGAGCAGTAGCACACGTGCATTTAGTGGGTGCATTCCCACCAGCCCTGTTTAGTCTGCTATAATCAAACTCTAGTTTGTTTGTCTAGCAAGTCCAGTTCATTTGTGGAGGTGTGGATGCATAATCGAACTCTAATGCAAACCGAAAAAGCCCTAAACCTGAACATCTAAGTCTTGGTTCGGCTAAAGTCGACTCTGGAGCAGGTTGAATGCTTATGTGGATGCAAGAGGACCAGAGACCGCTCCAAAAGCAGGAAGCGGACAATAGTGCAGGGTATTCCGGGTAAATGGAGCAAAAATAAATGCATAAGTCTAGCACTACAGGGTGAAATGGTTTGTAGTCTTTAGCCAGAGACAAAAGAGGAATTCTACAACCACTAAAATCCAACAGTTATCCATCTTTGTTTACATTTTGTGCTGGTTTTCCTCTGAGGTTTTCCTTCAGTCGTTGTTGACAGAAACAGGGGGAACAGGTTGCTCAAAGGGTTTGGATCGTTTGACAGTGCAGTGTGAAAGCGAATCGCATCAGCAGAAAATCTAACAAATATTGCAAGTTTGGTCTCCAATCGAACCAGGACTACCGGATTATCAAGTATAAAAACACCCAAAGTCCACGTGTGTCTCCACACAAGGCGGATTGTTTCTATGATGCCACAAGATGTCGACGCTGCCATTACCAACATCAAAACCGAGCGCACCATCCAGTTTGTGGACCCGCTGGTTTCAAGGTGGCATCAACAACCAGCTTCCCACTGTGGTTCCTGGTGGAGACATGGCCAAGGTCCAGAGGGCCGAGTGAAGGTTGAATAACACCATGGCTGTTGCAGAGGCCTGGGCTTAGCTCCACCACATGGTTGACCTGATGTACGCCAAGCGTTCCTTGTTTCATCGGAGTGAGGATGAGGGCATGGAGGACGGGGAGTTCTCTGAGGCCAGGAAGGACATGGCTGCACTAGAAAAGGATTGTGAGGAGGATGGAATCGGTTCCATTGAAGAGGAAGGTGAGGGAGGAGAGGAATACTAAAATGGCCACAAAGTTTCCTGAAACAACTTCTGTAGAAGTTCAGAAGTTTTTAAACATGCTGTTTTGAAGAACTCTGAAATGTTGGCACCACAACCAATTATTGGATGAATGTTCATAGATTGAAAATAATTATTTATGTTTGAACTTTACATTCCATCGTGTGGTAAGAAACTATTTTGTCTTTGTTTATCCAACACATGTCTATGAATCAATAGAAAAATACTTAAAATCTGTTCAGTAAGAATGTAAATACTCTGTTCCTCTTTATGTGATTAGATTGACTCTGGAAAATATTGAAAATGTGATCTTGTGCCTGTTAACAGGAATCTTCCTTAATTCTCTGTGGTGCTTACATAGTGACTGGGTAATATTTATGCATTTTATTCCCCAATAAAAACTAAATTATTGGAGTTGATTTCCTGCATTTGCACTTCATGAACTGAACAGATTCAATATAAATATTAAATATTCACACAAAGAGAATATTTTCTATTTATTTTAATGTTTTCCACAAAAAGTAAACACTGAAGAGGAAACGATGGGACCTGGTTGATTTTATCAGGTCTCCTAAATATATGAAAATTTGCTATTCATTGGGTTTGGTTAACTTGCAGATCTGTCCAAGATTAATCAGCTGTTTCTAATGTGAACAAAACAGACGCTCTTGTTAAAGAATTTAATATTCTTTATTTTTTAGACTGCAATTTCAGGTCAAACTGTACACATGAATCTTTCCTCAGAGTTTAATGTAAATACTGGGGATCCAGGAGGCCTGAGGGCTGCAGGCAGCTCTGCTTTACCTGGATGAGATGTTGGAGGTCTTTGCTTTCTCAGTGAGAACTGGGCCGGGCCTTTGCTGCTGATGGTTAGATGACAGAAAGAGAATAGTGGAATAGATGAGAGTTGCACATAAATGAGAAATTCATCAATCTCTAATGCCCCACTGAGGATATTTTTATGGAGGGTTTTTTGTAACAAGATCATAAATTGGCCACAAAATATTAGTTTGAGTCTTATAATATTGTTTTAAATGAATGTTTTTGTTAAAACATATGAATGTCAGAAACAATATTTAGGATTACTTTTCCAAAATTAAGATGATGAAAATCTAACCTTGTTAAAAGTGGTGATTGTCGCCTTTAAATGTTTGCATTACATCAACATGTAATGTAATACTGCCCCCTTGTGGCGATAGAGTGGTTCACAAGTCAAGTCAGGACACGCCATGGCAAAATTCAGGAAATGCTATCATAGATTCACAATACAAAAAGAACACAAAATCATACAAAACTATTTTTATGTATATGAACAAATATATAAATATTTATTTACTAAATTATTTCAAAAGTTACGCATGGAAAAATGACTTTGGGTGAAACTATTGACAAATGACATCTTAATGCAGCTGGTTTGCACTGGATTTTATATAAAAGGAAAAGACAAAAAGGAGCAAAATCCACAGCACACTTCAGATATTATTTAATTTAATTTAATTATGCACTATTTTATGTTGGTTTATCACATAAAAGGTCTGCGTCAGG
>NW_015113150.1:64840-71213 GCF_001443285.1 Poecilia latipinna | reverse complement strand
ACAGTGGCTCTCACACTCACTAGTCCTCTGCCTCCTTCCTTACGGCTCGTGTACAGTCTCAGGGTGCTGGGTTTGGGGTGGAACCCTTTATGCATGATTAGTAGCTTCCGGGTCTTAACATCCGTGGCCTTTATCTCTTATTCCCAGGTACTTGTAACTGTCCTCAATGTCTGCTATTGTTCCTTCTGGGAGTCAGACCCCTTCTGTGCGGACGACCTTCCCTCTCTTTGTAACCATCCGACCACACTTCTCTAGTCCGAATGACATCCCAATGTCAGTGCTGTAGATCCTGGTGGTGTGGATCAGTGAGTCGATGTCTCGCTCGCTCTTGGCGTACAGCTTGATGTCATCCATGTAGAGGAGGTGACTGATTGTGGCCCCATTCTTGAGTCGGTATCCGTAGCCAGTCTTGTTGATGATTTGGCTGAGGGGGTTCAGGCCTATGCAGAACAGCAGTGGGGACAGAGCATCTCCTTGGTATATGCCACATTTGATGGACACTTGTGCAAGTGGTTTGCGGTTGGCTTCAAGGGTGGTTTTCCACAGCCCCATCGAGTTTGCATTGAAGGCTCTTAGAGGCTCTTAGAGTCCTATTGATGTTGTACATCTCTAAGCATTCAATGATCCAGGTGTGTGGCATTGAGTCATAATCGTAATTGTATATATATATAATTTGACAAAATGTAAAAAGAGTACATTTGTTTTTCTGCATTTTTCATGTAGCTTTGTGTAGAATAATTATAACTTTGCAGGATTATTTGTTGATTTTTAAAATTTGACACTATAACCAGGCATGTCGACTTTATTGTTTCTTTCTGACTGTCGTTCATTTGCTGTTAAAGGTTCGATATTAAGCTCTACAGACTTGAGTTCAGACAGTTCAGCTCCCCTGTAATGACACCAAATGCTGGTTTTGAAACACTTAGAGCAGCGAAATGGGACTTGCTGTACTTTTAGTTCTTCTCTTGTGAAACAGATTAACAGGCTCCCACAGTGAATAAATTCACCGTTCAGTCACAGGGTTGATTGTGAAAGAAGAAATGTTACGTATCATAACAAACAGAGAGCCTCTTGTCTAAAAATGTCGCTTTGCGTCTCACCAGCATCTTAATAAGCTTGGACTGAATCACACTAATCTATAAAGACCTTCTCTGCCTGAAATACTCACATCTGAAGGGAATACTTGAGCTCGTTTAGATTAGTTCTCCTGAGTTTCTAATAATTTATTTTTGTTCAACATAAGCTTTAAAAATGCCTTCCACCCTGAGGGCAGCGTTCCACATCTCAGCGTTCAGCTGGTACACTTTCATTGTGAATTACCTGGCAGCAAAGGATGGAGAGGAGCTACCTGCAGGGATCTTCGTCTATGGGGGACCATGGAAGTACCTCACCTTTCTGAACCTGGTGAGCACGTTTAGCGGTGATGACTGTGGTGAATATGTTGTGCAGGTGAAACTGAATAATTTTGCTGGTGTTTTCTCAGTTATTGCAAATGACGTTCTTCGGCCTGGCAGCAGTGAACGATCTCCAACCAGGGGAGAAGGCAGAGAGCCTGCTGAACAGATGGAAAGACCTCCTGTTCTCCGTCTTTGCCTTCCCTGTTGGGACGGTGAGAAAATCCTGCCAGTAAATTCAGCTTTCTTATTTATTTACAAAACGATCTTATAATTTAAAAAAAAGGCAGTTCTTTATTAATATTTGCATTTAAGGTCTAATCTCGTGTATTGATCTCTGGAAAACAAAGAGACTGTATTTAAACATTAAAAACATTTTCTAGCAGAGGAAACGTTGCCTCACACCATCCTCTAATAATAGCAACGGTGTACAAACTTTTTGCCAAGTTGAAAGTAAAAAAAAATCTAGTTTTTCACAATCAAAAAGTAAAAATTGTACTGTATCATTTTGTATGCATTGTAAAAAATTTCTTGAATTATTACATTATTATATTTTAGCATCTCAATTTCAAAATTTTTAGGGTTGATTGTTTTCTTTAGAGGTTGGGGGGAGGAGGGCTGGAAGATTTACTTTTGAGTAAAAGTAGCTCAATATTTGTGGTTCTATTTACTCCAAAATTAAAATTAATGGAAAAACTTTAAAAAGGAAAGAATTTTGTGCCAATTTTTTTTATTTTAAGATTTTGTTAATCTGTGATAAAATAAAAAAAGTCCATCTGTATCAACCACTTCTGCTACTATTTGCTCCATATTCTATATTTGAGGTTGACGGGCTGCACAAAATACTTCGGCGGGCCAGAAATGGCCCCAGGCCGGCACTTTGGACACCCCTACTCTACTGTATATAAAGTCAAGAAGTTAATGACTCATAACTTCCCATATTTTTATCCTCAGACAGTTCAGTTGAGTATAAGACCAAAATGTTTTACACTTTTGTCTCATTTTGAGTGGAAATAAATGTGAGTTCTCACCTGAAATTGTTTGTTTATAAATATATTTCATGCTACATTTTAACGTTTTTGGGCCAGTAACATAGTCTCAAATATTCCTGAAACATAATCTGATACGCAGCTGCTCTGTGCTTCACTCTTGGTGTGAGAGGATTTTCCTGCCTGTTCTCTGGTTCTTATGTCCAGTTGATTCAGTTTTAGATTCATCTAAACTGAATGATTTCAGTTTAGATGAAATCATTCAGTGGTCCTTCCTTCTGGAAGGAACATTTCCTTCCAGAAGTTTGAACATTGTCTGTTTTCTCTGACAGTATTGAGTCAGGCCTTTAAGTTCTTTTCAGAAAGCAAAAGTTTTCTCTTCCTACTACTCATTAAAAAGTTGAACCTCCAGTCAAAAGTACAACATCAGCCTGCTGCTGATGTTTTGTGGTTTGCATCTTGCAGTCTGTCTTCAGGATGAACGTTTGCATGCCAACCAGATCTGGGCATGTTGGCCTTTAAAGGTTAACTTTAAGCTCTTTAAATCTAACCAGACTTAAACTGCTGCAATCTTCTTACTGAAGGTTTCATCCAGCCGCTTGGATCTCAGCACAATCTTCTGTTTCATTTCAGAATCACAGACAGCTAACTGTTAACTGATGTTTTATACCTCTGTGTCAATTTGATTTGGATTAAATATGGGGGTGTCCTAATTTAATACTCATCTGAAATAGTTTGTTTAAATTTAAAAAAGTATTTATATTAGCAATTTGGATAAACTGATGAACCCAGGGAGAAAATGTAAACTCCATAAGTTAAAATCATACCAAGAAAAAGTGTTTTACTGTGTTCTACTACTATAAAATAATAAAACATGTTTAAAAAGTAGTTCTCTGCTCTAACTGTGGCCTCTGAATCCTGTAGTTCGTGGTTGTGCTCTTCTGGACAATCTTTGCCTATGACAGAGAGTTAGTCTATCCGGCAAACATCGATGCCTTCTTCCCTCCCTGGATAAACCACGCCATGGTATCTGTTCTGCTTTATTTCCCTCCTTTCTGGTTTTCCTAACCTAAACTCGCTGTGCTCACTGTGCCTCTGCTCCGGTGTTTCCACAGCACACGTTGGTCCTTCCTGTTTTGCTCGGAGAAGTGCTGGTGCAGCCTCACACATACCCGCAGATGAGGCACGCGCTGGCAGCGCTGTCAGTCGTGGGCGTGGCTTATTTATCCTGGTGAGTGCTGAATCAGCTGTTACTGTAAACACATCCAGAGTTCCGGAGTGAAACCGGTTCGGCTGAGTGTGAAACTGGGCGTCACTGTGCTACACAGTTTGGTTTTTTCCCAGCTGTTTGGGTTTTTTCCTCCCGTTTTCTGCTCTTTATCTTGGAGGAAAGTCAAGTCAAAACTCAGCACTTCAACATAAACCAATAAATGTTATTCATTAATATCTGAAAACTAATCAGTAACTGCGCAAAAAGCTGAGGCTGAAACAATCAATCAGATTAATCATAATGAATTGACTGTTGAAATAACTGTTTGCTAAATTACTAATTTACTAATGAGTATAAAGACTCATAAAAGGTTAATTTGCTGAAAGAACAACATAATAAAATATGCAAGTAAACCAAAACTGCACAAAAATATATACATTTTACAATAAGAAGTAAAAACCTTCTGTTTGTAAAAATGTTCCTCAAGTGGTAGCTTAGCTTCACCTGGTTCAAATTCTGGAGAAAAGCAATATATTAAGCATCTTTTTCTATGCAGTTATTAATCATTAAATCCCAAAAATAATCACCAGATCAGCCGAACACTGAGCTGATGCTAAGTCAAGCAGAAAATGCTGAGCGTTTCACTTGTTGATGTTAAAATCCTGTTTCAAATAATGAAGCGTTCACTGACGGATTGCTGTTACTGCACTTTAAAAAGAAATTGAATAATATGTTTATTTGCATATTTTAAAGTATTTCTAATATTGTACGGAAAAGACTTAAATAGTTAAACAAAAGTCAGCCAGAACGGCAGAAATGAAATAAAATAAAGTTATTTTCTTGGGCTGTGTTCACATGGACAAAGGGAGAGTTTATTTCAAACCAGCAGCTTACGGATCTGTGTGAGATCCAGGGAGGATCAGAAGGTCGAAATGCAAAAACAGTCGTCAGCAACTTATGAAAGACAATTCTTTTTATGGGCATACAGCTCAAGCCATGCATTAGCACAGTCTGCTCCGTAGAAACACACATCCCATATTTGGGTCTGTAGCTTGGACGATCTGTAGCTCTGTTTGACATTCATACTTTGCCTTTTTCTCTTACGCTCAGCATAAAACTCTCCCTCAGAAACATGCGCCTAAGACTCACAGATCCAACTTGCAGTAAAATTTCTTAGCTAAACCAGAATTCTAATAGGAAGGGAAATATGGTTGAAGTAAATTGGTAAGAGACACTGACTCTGATCGCTATGCGAAAAAACTGGATTTTTGTGTAATTTTGCAACCTGAAAATGCGCCGGGCCGGAACCTGTTCCGGTTCCTGAATGTGATTCTGAACCAGTTTTGCATGTTTCCACAGGAAGAACAAGGTCAAACTGGGCATCCGCCATCTTGCTGCTACGCTCTTCTTCTGCGTTGTGTGATGCTGCCTCTTGCTTTTCAACTAGAGTTATTTCTGTTGAATAGACACACTGATGTCAAATATGATGCAAGAAAACATTTATTACGATCAGATCTTAAAAGGTTTGTCAGCGTCTACTCTCCTTGTCAATGTTTTCTAATGTTCATTCAGAATCCACAGACTGAACTCCAGGTGAGGAGTTATCACAAGGTACAACCAATCAGAGGAGGACTTTGGTGATATGAGTGATATGCCATATTAGACAGCCAATGAAAAATGGATCTTAAGATTTTCTAGAAGTTGCTCTTCTTGAAATGTCAAAAAGCTATCACTCAAGACATTATTACTTTCTCATAGCTGTTTATTTTCACACCCACATTTCAACAAATTATCATTTCACTGAATAAAACAGGTTCAGAGTTTTATTACCAATCATCGCCATAAATTTAACACTAAAAGCTGTAAATGTTCATTTATCCCAGTTAGTGCTGGTCTCATTTATAATTTGCTCCAACAAACTGTAGCTGTGTTGATTATACTGTGTGTAACATGGATGCTGTGTACTTTGGTTCAGGTGTTAAAGGGAAAAAAGGAAGTAAAGGGTCACTTTGGAGTGACCCTTTACAGGTCAAAGTTCACACTGGAAGGCTGAATTGTTGGGTTGATTCAACCCAACAACGACAAGCAAAAGTCAAACCTGAACTATCAGAAATTTCAAAAGGAAAACTAACCTGCAGGTTGTTCAGTAAAATGCTGCACTACTTGTACTGTACCTCCCAAAGGTATTCACATTCAGTTGTGTTATAATCACACTATATTTCGCTTGAATTTTATGTGGTAGAGAAACACAAAGCACTGCATTGCTAGGATTTTCATTACAAATGAAAACAGTGTGGTGTGCAATTGCAAGTTAACTGAGTTTGCTTGTAATTTAATCAGGTAATTAATCACAACTTAACAGCTTCACACACTGCAAATCTGAGCTTTCTAAGAGGCAAATACCTGCCAAGCAGAACGCTACCGATAAACCATAGGGGAGCAGCAAACACTTTCATTTCATTTGCATTTTCTGTTTCTATCTTATTGCAGTTTGCTGAGTTCTACTTATTCTGTTTATGCAGCAGATCAAATACATGCAAAAAGGTGTTTATTTTCCTTTAATTAACCAAGAAAAACCCTCAGTGAGATTAAAAATCTCTTTTACAAGAGCGTCCAGCAGCACAAAATTTACAATATTACCAGTAGACATAACAACACTTACTTTCAAACTGACAGATTTCTGAAATTCAGCCCTGAAAGTCGAGCCAAACATGTCTGACTCCAAGTCATCCAACATTTTATTAAAAACCTCCAGTGGGAAGAAAATAGATGAAGAACAG
>NW_015113150.1:0-61423 GCF_001443285.1 Poecilia latipinna | reverse complement strand
CAAAAACATGCAAGCTTTAAAAAGATCCGTTTTTGCTTGAATATTAATGTGGAAGAAAAGCATCAGTGTTTGAACCATCAGCAGGAAGCTGCTCTGCAGGACAAACGCTTCTTTTCAACCCTTTATAGTTCTGCCTCATTAAAGGCAACACATCTTCCTCTGTGTTTCAGTGGACAAACCAGAACCACACAGCTTGATGCAGATCATTTTTTATTATTAAACTGCAGATTTTGCAAGAAGGGATCAACTGTACCAGTAAATATTTGCATAAGATAGAACAAGATCACGAAACACCACAAATAAACCTTAAAAACTGATTCCCCCCCTGCTTGTCGGTTCTTCAGGATCGTGTGGGTTTATCTGACGGTGGGAGTTTGGGTGTATCCCCTCCTCGGACACTTCAGCGCCGCTGGCCTGCTGGGCTTCTTCTTCTTCAACATGGTGGTGGTGACCCTGCTCTACCTGCTCGGCGACCGGCTCAACAGTCAAATCTGGAGTGAGACATGTTACTTTTATTCATGGCGTTTAGCCTCTTTGTGTCAGGTTCTCCTTTATATCGCTCCTCTTTTGTTTTTTTCATTCCAGGAAAGAACAAGGCGGAGTGATTAAGCATTTCTGCATTTCTGAGACAGCTCTACCCCTTTTAACTACAATTATTGTTTCCAGCTCAAAACAAAAATTCATAAATATTGCATGACAGGCATCCAAGCAGCAGAATAAATCAGCCTCCACACGCTTCGGTCCAGCTGTTTGTTGTGTTTAACTTGATCCAGACTTTCGGTGCACGTCTAACCAGAAGGAGAACCGCGTCTGGATCCGGTTTAACCTGAATAAGGTGCCTAATATTCTGCTGATTGTGGAGCGTCCTGAGAAAACAAGTCCAGTCTACAATGCTGAGCAGCACTGCAGTGATATTATCACAAATCTCCAGACATTCCCAGGAACATCGTTGCTTTTGAGTCCATTAGTTTCTCTTTCTTCACCCTCCTCTCAGATCTCTGAAGCCTTTGAGGTGTTGCAAGTAGTTTGGATCGGCGTCCACCAGTCCAACAGAAAGGATCTTTGCCAGTAAATGCACATCTTCCTCACTCAGGTCGTTCTGTTAAAGAGTCATGCATCAAATGTTTCATCGCTTGTGATTTAAATGAAACGGCTGCAGCTGGAAAAAAAAAAAAACTCACCAGTTTGCTGTTGGAAGAGGATTCAGGAATTTGGGACTTTTGAGGCTTTTTTCCCTGTAAACAGCAATAATCATATCAGATAAGCAGGTGTTATGTTCCTTTGCTGGTAACTTGCTTTTGTTACATTTTCAAAAATATCAAAAGGTTACTCACATCTTTCAGGCCTGTAGAAAAGCAAATTACAACAAAGAGTAATCCGGCAACGACCTGAACGAAAGAAACACACCCGTCAATACCAGAACTACCATTCCTGTCAGACACATTTTGAACCTTTACTTACTCCAACCAGCTCCAACATGTTTGCTTCTCAAGCTCCTGTTCTGCTTCTATCGCCAGCCGTGTCTCGGTTTGATCTTTATATACTCGGCTGCTGCCACCCATCAGGCTGCTGTGCGTAAGCCAGCAGGCGAAAAACTCCCTGGTAGAACCTGCAGAACAGGATGAGCCGCATCGCCAGGAAGGCACCTGATGCTGAGTCTTAACAGTAAACAGTTCAAATTGTTTGTTACGTAAAGTGCTTGCGTAAACGTTGGAGTGGGAAGAAAGCTGTTACTGACAGCGTCAGTCACTGCAGCCTGTAATCACAGGGAACCGAGACGCACTTGGAAAACATTACAATCACCTCCACCCTCATCTGTGCATCACAAAATACTTGAGAGATTTGTCAATATGACTTTCTGGAGTCTTTAACCTTCATCATGTTTTAAAAAGCCTCATTTATTTTTTGCACCATGAGAATATAAATATTTGCTCTACTCCTCTTCACTGTTTTCCTGGGACTCGCCCAGCTGCAGCTATGAGGAAACCGCTCAGCCTGACAAGGAAAACATTTTCATCCTTAACTTTAAATTAGTCACTGAAGACTTTTATAAAATAAAATAAAAAATTATTTCCTGGACCTTTTTTACCTGCTGAGCAGTTAAACAGGAATATAGTAGTTGAATTAAATGAATTGAACTAAATTAAATGAGTCAGATTTCTGAAGAAAAGGGGGAGAGCTGAAATGTAAGAAATGATTTTTGTCTTTTTACAAGAAAAGTGTTTAATTTTTCTTATTATCTCTACCTGCTTCATGTCTTTAAAGATTGAAGCTTTTGTCCGTTTTTCATCTCAAACTATGCCAGATTGGATCTGTGAAGATCAAGTTTCAAGTCTTTTATGATTGCATTCAGGTCTGTACTTTGACCAGGCCACTCTGGCACATGAATGTTCTTTGATGAAAACAGTCTCCCTGAGACTTTGTTGCCCTGCTGGAAGCTGAACCTGACTAAGTCTCAGGTATTTCCTCCATTACTGTCCTGTTTACCTCGATCCACCTGCAAATCAACTCTGACAAGCTTCCCTGTCCCTGCTGGTGAGAGTTATTCCCACAGCATGATGCTGCCAACACCATGTTTCACCATGGGAGTGACATTCAGTGTTTATTTTCTGGCAGCCAAATCATTTTGCATGCACACCTATATGCTTATTTTAGGGGTGTCTGAGTGACAAAGGATGAAAAAAAAATTCTTGCCACACTTTTCAGATCTCATTGTGGAATATTTTAAAAAGTGTCTATCCTTTTTCATCCACTTTACAGTTATTTACTACTTTATCTGTTTCATAAAATCACAATAAAACAAGAGTTTGTTCTTGTATCCTGACGAGAACCTTGCGGAAATTTCTTCCATCATGTTAGATCTGACTTATTCATGATCTGAAGTAAATTTTCCACTCTGGATCCTCGCTTGGTGAGACATTTAATAAACCGACTGCTTGTTACTCTATAAATTAAGATGTGCTAAATTAACTCACATAAACCCTCTTTTCACCCTAGACAAACTCCAACAAGCCTGGGAGGAAAAGTGTTTTGCAACAAGCAAAACTTAGTGGAAAAATACACACAAAAAAACTCCACAGAAATGCTGAATATGGGTTTCTGCACCGCCACAGGCTGAATGCGGTCACACAGGGTTAGCCGGTCAGCAGGACTTGGGTAACACAAAGGGAAGAAAAATGTAGTGCAACAGAAGTCAGACTTTCCCAAACAAACTGGATTTACACATGTAAATTCAGGGCAAACTGCACACATTAATGCATGCAAAAAACCCAAACTGCTTGGTGAAACAGAAAAAGCCAAATATAAGAAGGAACAGCTACAGATGAAGAGGCAAACATACAGAGTCACATAAAGATAGTTACAAAGTCGGCCTTCTGTCACCTGATGGACATTTCCAGGATTAAAGTACTAATGTCTCAGCCATTATCTTTAGTCACATTGACTTTTTCAACATTGTCTTCACAGGTCAATTTCAGTCCAAAAAATATTTTAAGGCTAAAAATTATTTGTTTGGTGCTGTCTTAGAAAATCTCTTAACCTCCAAACTGTGCCAGAGGTTAATTCTAGTCTTGATTACAACTTTTCATTACTTTATTTTGCCACTGGAATGTCATGTTTTTGTTTGTTTATTGGTTTTATTTATTTTTTTTAATAAAGTAAAGCACTTCAGCCACAAACATCAGATCCTCTGAGGCAGATACCAGATTGTTTTGCTCCATGAGTGATAATCAGGCTTTTGTTTCCTCGTTCCTACATTTTCAAGAAACCAGTTTTCAGTTCTCTGCCTCCATGCAGAAAAAGAAACGAATGCCAACAAGCACCACTCACCATCACCTGCTGATCTCAGAATCTACACTCACCTCCCCCCACGAAACTCCACCGCCATATTCCGATCATATCACAAGTCTTTAAATAACCACTTACTTTTCCACCTCAGTGTCATAAATAAAGCCTGGTGGCCCGACAGGCTGATAAAACACTGACTTCTGTCTATATCTCCAGTTCTAGTCGGTCTCTGGGTCCCATCCCTCACTAGGAGCCGTTTGTCCCGGCAGACCGACCCAACCTGAGGCATGAAGCCTCCAACGGCTGCTGCTGTCATGATGCTGCCATCACCTAACTGTTCTCCCTCTCCTGTTAAAGTTTCACTTCCAAGGATGAACATGGAAAGTTCTCCTGATTGTTGGCCTGTTGTTGTGTCTCTGCTCTGTGTTCTCCAGTCGCTCATGGCAGATGGCTGGTGGTAACAATTACATATTTGTCCCTAAACTGGCTTGTTCTTTGAAAAATATGCATTTTCAAAGCTTAATACTAAACTGTTGCTCCAGTCCTGACTATTATGGAGAGTGAAGATGGCCAAATGACAATAAAAAACGTATTAAATAATTTTTAAAATGTGTCATTAATTTATTACAACTCTTCACTCGCCATAGATTCTGGATATTTTGTTGCATGTTAAAATAATATAAGTTTATTAATAAATTGCTTATTTAAAAATTTACAATAAGCTTTCAGAAATACGTTTTTCTTTATTTCGTCAACAAAAATAATGTATTTGTTATTACTAGAACTTTCTAAGTATTTTAGACTTATCAAATGTCATTTTGTATTCTTGAAGATGACATTTTTTTTTTTTTTACTTTTTTTAGTAAAGTACATTTCAAAACTTGTGCTTTTCTTACTTTTACTTTAGTAAAACAATACAGCAGGGATTGTGCTGAAATGTGCTAAACAAATAAAGTTGACTGATTGATTCAGCAGTTCAACCTGTACTTTTACTTTTACTAGAATATTTTTTCATACCATTATCTGTACTTCTTCTTAAGGACAGGATGTGAGTACTTCTAAAACCTCTGTGGAAATGTTCATTCCTGATTTCATTACCGCCAGAGGGCGCCAGATGATCCACAGCCCTGAAACAAGGCGTGCTGACTCATTTGGTTTGAAAAACAGAAACAAGGTCCAACAGAACATTTCCAGATTCTTCCATAAGACGCTCTGTACCATAACGTGATATCATCAGATGAAAAAAAATAACAACATATCTTATCGGTTTAAATAAATCCAAGAAAACCTTGTTTTGGAGTGTCTTAAATCTCATATTAACACATTTACACATTTTTAATATATTACTTTTATTTTGTAATACATATCATGACTATAGTTTTCAAATATTCAAATTAAGTACATGTTGTTTTGTGAAAACTGAACGTAGCTTTATTGTGTGAGCCCGTTTGCGCACTAAAATTCAACAATATCGCTTTTGGTTTCAGATTGTTGCTATTGTTTTGTTTTATTTTTTTATTGTCAGTATCTAACTTTAACAACTCAGAAATATTTTTGCGATTTAGACGACATAATGTGAACCAGTCTGTTAGTGGAACAATTAAAAAATATGATATGTGCGAATTTTATTGATTTTACTGTAATGTAAAAAAAAAAAAACGTTTACAACGGGATCACGCATGCGCACGATGTCCATCTAGAACATTTCTGATGCTTCGCGACATTTCTTTACTACTGGGGACAAAGTTTACGGGAATATAGTACGTTTTCCGGTGTCATTGTCAAACTTTCAAAATTAAATCTCGCCATATGTTTACAACATTATTATTTTGGCACTTAGTAATCCTTTTTTGGCATATATTTATATATTAACAGTAATTATTTAGATAAAAGTGCTTTTTAACACCGATTTGAACTGTTGATGTTGCTAACATTACTGAACGACTTTTAATTTTTAAAGTTCAACCGGAAATATTGGTTGTATTTCCGTACATTTGACACACTACATTAATAGCGCCGTACAGCGGTTGTTGACAGATCTTTTGGAGTTGAGTGGAAGATTTAGTTTCATCCAGTTGATTGTTAGCTTTCCATGGTAATCTCTGAAACATGTCCGGTGTATAATCCCTGAAAGCAGCCGCAGAGTGAAGCGCGGGGAGGCTTTTTGTGGAGCCGCTTTTGGTGAGATTCACTGCTTGGCTTTAGCGGTTCACTGAAGCATGTTCTCAAAGTTGTTTAAGAGGAGATTTTAGCGAAGCAAAAACACAATAAATATTCATTTTGGGTGTTTATATTAATGTTGGTTTCGAGTTCATGAATGAACTCCGTGCTAAATTATAACAATTTAGCTTGCTAACTGCCTCTCTTATGGTGGAATATAACCTCTTAAAGTATCGATGACACCACGTGTTGAACGCTTTGACTCAATGTATATGTTATATGTTATCTTTAAAGTAAACCGACCTGTTAACTGCTTCATAGACATCAAATTGGGCAGGTTGCATCATTCATTGCTCTCCTGGCTAGCTCGTCATCTCCATGCTATCTTTGGTAACCGGAAACATCATCCTGGATTATTAGAATGTTGTCAATCCTGGCTATTAATGTAAAGTGTGTTAATTATGTTATTTATATGCACATGATGTCAGAAAGGTACTCCGATTAAGAAGACCAAAGCTTCAAGAGGAAAGTTAATTATTAGCTTGGCTAATTGGTTTAAAGCCTGTATGCAGGTGCATGTCTAAAGGTGAGAATAACACCAAACATTCATTTATTGACTAATTAATACCATTCATTCAGGAATGTTAGACTTTACTCAACCATGAAAACAGCTGCTTTGACAGATAGACAGTCATTGTCACCTCCCAGTTGCCTTCTCACGTGTTGTATCCACACATATTGAAGGAAAGTTTGGTGGAAGAAAAATGTGCTCAAGCAGCATTGAGTTTGGAGATGCACAAGACGTATCAGAGCCTCAAGAATAACCATACACCGATTTTTACAGAACTAGTAGAGTGTTCAGATGAAAATACATGTATAATTTCGTTTAGAAATCAAGAGTATTAAGGCAGAGAATCCAAACTGCTTGAAGTCCAGGTTAAAGTTTCCACCACACCATGTCCTCTGCTGGTGTTATCCACTGGGTTTTATCAAGTTCGACTACAATAGTTCATGCAAAAGGAGCCGCAACCACGTACTGGGTGCATCTACTCACATTATATAGTGTAAAAGAAAGATGATGGTGTTCTTTATGTTAGGTTTTGTGATTAAAGGCTGGATTTGCTACTTTTTAATGGAAAATGTATATATTTTTGTACAGTTTTGGCTTAATTACTACTCTGAAGATGTTCTTTCTGCAAATGGTCTTTTGTTGACTTTGTTTAATCTAGTTAATGATTAATTACAAAATTACATGATGATTATTCCAATAATCATTTCATCATGATTAATCGTTTCCACTCTACTTCCATTACATACAAATCATAATAAGAAGCCAGTGATTATTGCTTTTCTTTGTGGTTACAGTGATCCTCCTTGTCTGTGCTTTATGAATCTATAATGATGATATTTTTGTGCAGGGTGAAGTGTATCCTGCAGCACAGTGAGGGCCACCATGCTGTGTTGGGGAAACGCCTCCTACGGACAGCTCGGCCTGGGCGGGATCGACGACGAGATCGTAGTTGAGCCGCGGAGGTGCGAGTTTTTCCACGGGAAGCGAGTGAGCGACGTTGGCTGCGGCCGTAGACACACGGCCTTCCTGCTGGACGATGGGACCGTCTACACCTGCGGCTGCAACGACCTGGGCCAACTGGGGCACGATAAGTCCAGGAAGAAACCAGGTTGGTGACGTTCATGGTTTCTGTCTGGTTCCGTGGGCCTCTGCTCATAAAAATCTGAACCGTGTCATCTATCAGAGCAGGTCGTGGCCTTGGACGCACAGATTATCTTGGCGTTGTCCTGCGGGGAGTCGCACACGCTGGCCTTAAACGACAAAGGCCAGGTTTTCTCCTGGGGACTCGGCTCAGACGGACAGCTGGGTTTAAATAACTTTGAAGAATGTATTCGAGTTCCGAGGTAGAGCCAGTGACTTACTATTAAAATTAGTTTTTTTGCAACAGCTGCAGTAGGAATTTGTTGGGATTTTATGTGACAAACCAATACAAGCTGGCAAATCATTATGACAATGTAAGGAAACTAATGCATAGTTTTCTAAAGTATTAATATTTTAAAATATTTATTTTTTAATTGGAAAAATTAAGTTGTATTTGTATTTACCCATTACACTGACACATCTAAATAAAAAAGTGAGTACATTGAGCCTCATGTGTTTCTGTGGATTCCCCAAACTTCTTCATGAAGCCCAGAAGTTAAGTAAAGTGAGGTTCTAACGAGGGCTGCTAATTCATTTTGATTAATTAATTATACAGCCAGTATAAATAAATGACGTTACGTTACAGACAAGTTAACCAGCGAAGAGAATAATAAATAAAAAGCACTTTTTTACCTAACAAACTTTAAAAGAATAAAAAGCTATATAACATTAGATTTTTTTAGTTAACAGTTATACACTACCACTTTTTGTTGCTCTGTCATCCATTCCCAATAAAAAATATAAAAATTTGTGGGGGGGAAAAAGGTCAGAAGGGAACAAAGCAATATTTGCTTCTGCTTTTGTTATATAAAGTCTGATAAAATGTGTTGTTTTCATTCTGCTGATGTTCTTGTTTTATATGTTTTATCAGGAACATCAAGAGTTTATCAGATGTACAGGTAGCCCAGGTGGCTTGTGGGTTCTGGCACTCACTCGCTCTCTCCAGAGGTGAGGATATTTTGTTTGGTTTATTTCTTTTTCCCCTCGTTTCGGTTCTGGTCCATCACGGCGCGTTTGTTTCCAGGCGGCCAGATCTTCTCCTGGGGTCAGAACCGATACGGCCAGCTGGGGCTGGGCCTGACGGATCAGAGCGTCTCCACGCCTCAGGCCGTCCAGTCGCTGCAGGCCATTCCCTTCGCTCAGCTGGCAGCAGGTGGCGCTCACAGCTTCGCCCTCACTCTCTCTGGAGCCGTGTTCGGCTGGGGCCGCAACAAGTTCGGCCAGCTGGGGGTCAACGACACCAACGGTGGGCGCTTTACGAAGCCTTAGGCTGCCTGGGAGTGTCTGAGTCTAATTCTCCTCTGGTCTTCAACAGATCGCTGCTTCCCAACTCTCCTCAAGTCCCTGAGATCCCAGAGAGTGATCTACGTCTCCTGTGGAGAAGATCACACAGCTGTGCTCACAAAGGTCGGCTGGATCTGTTCTGCTGTTCAGAATTGCATAAAGATGAAGTTTGTAGCTCTACATGCAATAAAAAAGCAAATCATTCAGCTGTGTTGAACCCTGCCAGGCATGTTGTTAGAATATAGATTATTTCTGACTACAAATGATGGACGATTTAAGAGATTTGGGTCAAAGAAAACAAATTTGATGAGATGTTCTGCTGTATTTGCATGTTTCTAATCATTTTCAGCCTCATGTTTCTGTGTGTTTCCACAGGAAGGGGGTGTGTTTACGTTTGGAGCAGGAGGATACGGACAGCTCGGCCATAACTCCACCAACCATGAAATCAACCCCAGGAAGGTGTTTGAGCTCATGGGAAACACAGTCACTCAGATTTCATGTGGAAGGTAAACGATAAAAGGATAAAGTGAGAGATAAAACACAGATGCTGCGTCTGCTTAGACATTCATAACATTCTGAACATCAGGCAGCACACGCTGGCTTTCACGCCCGCTTGTGGGAAGATCTACTCGTTTGGACTGGGAGGGAACGGCCAGCTGGGCACACGCGCCACCTGCAACAGGAAGAGCCCCTCCCCCGTTAAAGGACCCTGGGCCGCTTCCTGTCCCTCAGAGGAGAACGGTGAGACTTCCTGACTAAAGCTGGAGAAAATCTAAAGATCCAGTTTTAAATGGTTGCTAATTAAAGCACATGAGATGAAAATCCAATAATAATCCAATAATAGACATGAATACTATGTCTATTATTGTGCTAACCATATGCTTTAATGTCCAGACTTGGAGCAGAGCTGCTGGGTCAAAAGGATTTACGCTGGAGGAGATCAGAGCTTTGCTCATTATTGCAGCACTATTGTAAGTAAACTGTCCTCTTTAATTAAATTATTTTAGTTTGCCTTTAAAAACCGATTTGTTCAGTAATATTGTTTTTTGTCCCCTATTGCTCTCCCTACATTAATAATTCGAATCTCTAGATTTTGGAAGGAAAATTTAATCTTTTTTCTTTTTTTCCTTCTGGTACAAAAGTAAATGTAATTAGACGCTCTGAAATTAAACCTGAGTTATTAAAGTTTCTGAATTCAAAACGCCAGTGGCATTCAGGGTCTGTATAACGGAATATGATGCATTCAAGTACAGTTCGTCACACTGAGAAGCCTCTAGCTGCGCCTGACCACTTGCACTAATGGACCGTAACCATGAATCCACTGCTGTAGTCGTCAATATTTTACTAAAAAATATAAAATCTTGAAAGTCAAATTAAACGTTGAGCATCTTGAAAAAGTATTGACACCCTTTAATAGTAGCTAAACATGGTGATTCAAAGCAGTCAGCTGGCCATCCATGGAGATTTCCTTCATATTATAACTATGACTGAATTTTAATGTCTGTAGTTAAATTTGAATCTGTTCTTGTAATTGGACTGAGTTAATTCCCCAGTTCTGGGTATTAAACGGACCTTGTTGTAATTTAGTTTTGCTTTTTGACCTTTTCCACATTTTGTTGCCTAACAGCTAAAAACTTCAGTGTATTCAAAAAGTTTGAATGAACAAAAGAGATTTTGAGAGATTTTTGTTCATTCAAAATCTCTTTACTTATTGTTGTGGTGGATGATGCTTTGGGCAGAAAGGATCTCCAGTAGCAGTCAGTCTTACAACAAATCTGAAGAAGCCTCTGACTGAAGACAGTCTCATGACATTCTAGCAACTTAATATCTGAGCATCAGATATCAATATACAGTTTAAAGTACATTTAAGAATCAGAAATGCAAAAAAAAGCCAAAAATGTTCTGCTCTACAAACTGAAATACATCAAGTTTGTTTTTCAAACCTGATGGATTATATCAACATAAGCTGATATGGCTCTTCCTGTCTTTATTGTAGGAACCTCAGGACATGGACATTTTGACAGTACAAGATCCTCAAAGAAGGGTTTGCACCCTGAATGAGGAGATCATCCAGAAATGGCTGAACAACTCACCAGGACGACTCCCAGTCGACGTGTCCAAGTAAATCAGTCTCTCAGATTTCTCCTGCCCTGATATTCCTACGAATGAATCTTCTCAGCTCAGTTTGGAGGGTTTGTTGCACCATGTTAATAATGTCTCTGTCTGCTTCCTGCAGTGAGATCGACCTGGTGTTCTCCTCTGCCTGCTGCCTGAACGGCTCCTTTCTGTCCACCAGGTAATCGGCAGAACCAAACCTTCTCCACCTCTTAGTCTCGTCGCTCGTTTTAAAGCTGGTTTTTCCTTCTGCTCAGTCACCCGGATCACTTCAGTACCAGCAGTAAATATTCTGGGGTGGATATGAACATGGCCCGGCTGCTTCTCCACAGGCTGGTCCAGCAGGACCACCCAAAGATTTCTCAGCAGGTCAGTCAAGAACAGAACCGAACTTCAGGCAAACACATCGACGTCACAGAGCAGATAGGAAAATAAACACCGTACCGAGCTAAGCAACGTAATATAAATATGAAATACAGATATGTGTATAAATGTGTGTACATACTCACATATACATACATACAAACGCACATACACTCATGTATACATACACCCACAGAAATGTATATGAATATAATATATTGAATGCGTTTGTTAGTCTATTAAGGTTGTTTGATATTTTTTTTGTCCACAGCATAAATTTGCCTAAATGATGGATATTTTTTCAAATCCTTTATTATTGATTTTTAGAAATATATTAACTGATATGGTACAAAACTAACCTGAGGTAAATAAATAAGATTATAACAAGTAGAAATAAGATGCAACAATTGAATAATGCCAGATAACTCTGATGATAAAATATATATATTAATAAATGGTGGATTTTTCTGAGCATCAGAGTCTGAATGTGTCGTCGTGCTGCTTTGTGGCCTGAACTCGTCCCTGATGGATCCGGTCCATCCTCAGTAACTGTAACCGGCCCGCTGTTCTCAGGTTGCTGCCAGCCTGGAGAAGGAGCTGATTCCCAAACTGAGCAGCTCTCCTCCAGACATCGAGGCCCTGAGGCTCTACCTGTCGCTGCCTGAAAGCCCTCTGTTCAGCGACCGCAGCAACTACATCACCATCACCATCCCCTTTGCCAAATGCGTCGTCGGCCTGAAGGAGGCGCCGCTGAAGGTTTTAGGTTGGTTCCCTTCATACTCACTGAACATCATTCCTCACCTGGTCAGATTGAAAGAAAGAGTAAAAACACAACAGGAAGTCATAAGTAGTAGCTAAAAAGTCATAACTATGAGAATAAGCCATGATTACCAGTTTATGTTTTAAAGCCATAAATCTGAGGTTTTTAGTCAAATGTTTGATGTTTTCAAAGTCATAATTTTGACTTTTTAAAAATAATTTTGAGTTTTAATTTTATGATTTTGAGTTTTTAGTCATAATTTGGTTTCTGATGGGTTTTTTTAATGGCTTCAGGGAACTGGTGGTCCACATTCGAACCGCTGTTCTTCCAGCGGCTTGTCGATCTCTACAAGGACGTCGTTGTGTTTCTGCTCCAGATGCACAAAATGGGCATTCCTCCAGCCGAGCAGCGGATCTTCACCTGCTTCTTGGACACTTCGCTCCGGTTCCTGGAGATTCTGCACAAGGTGAGAGAAGGTTTGGTGACTGGTTCTCCTGCTGCCGGGTTTGCTCTGCTTTCACTTTGCTGCTCTCTAAAGGTGAACGAGAAATCAGGAAGCATCATCCAGTACGACAAGTTCTACATCCACGAGCTGGACGCCCTGATCGACATCAGGAACGACTACGTCACCTGGATTCAGAGGCAGATGTACCCCATGGTGAGTCAGAGGGAAAGTATTCACACCCTGGAGGTTTTCACACCTTGTGATTAAATCTCTGATTTGTCTTTTTTTCTCCTTCTTTTCTTAAAAAGTGTTGATGTGTGTTTGTGTCCTCAGGGTCGTGACGGTGTGGTAACTCTCTGCAAATATCCCTTCGTCTTCGACGCTCAGGCCAAGACGGCGCTGCTTCAGACAGACGCCGTCATTCAGATGCAGGTATCTACTGCAGTTCTGCTGGGTTTCTGCACTGTACCTACACAACTGGGCCAGTTTTGCCTGAACCTGTGTGTGAACACCAGATGGCGGTGGATCAGGCGCAGCTGCAGAACTTCAGCTCCATGTTCCTGCCCGCTGTGGAGTCGGTCAACCCCTGCCTCATCCTCATCGTTCGCAGGGAGAACATCGTGGGCGACACTATGGAGGTCCTCAGGAAGTCCAAGAACGTTGACTACAAGAAACCACTGAAGGTAAACACCGCTCACATCGGCGTTTATAGAAGAAAGCCAGCAAAGGTTAGATGATTTAATAGCAAAGTTTGTATGAATTTAATATTAATGCAGCTTTTGTTCCTCATGTCTTAAGAATCTGCACTGATTGGGTGAGAATCAGGAGAAAACAGGAACTTGTAGTGTAACTTTTTACAGTCTCAAAAAATGAAAAATAGGAAAGTATGTGAAAAAATCTGAATAAAGAAATAGTAATTCCTGCTTACAAAGTTCACCTGATAGAACTTTTTAACTTTATTAATTAATCCACTGTAAATTTACAGATAATTTGATTTATTATTATTATTGTAACTATTATTATTTACACACTGATTATTTTATTCAGTTCACCATCACACTCTCACACACACACACTCATTAATATTCATTAATTAACTCACAGTACTGTTGTTTTTTCACTAATGTAATGTACCGTTGCCATGTATCTTGTACTGTGATGTAAAATAAAAAAGTCTCAATATTTTGTTAAATTATGTGTTTTTCTCTGCCTTGTGGCCTCCGTTGCAGGTGATCTTTGTGGGAGAAGATGCAGTGGATGCTGGAGGAGTCAGGAAGGAGTTCTTCCTCCTGATCATGAAGGAGCTGCTGGATCCCAAATATGGGATGTTTCGCTACTATGAGGAATCCAGACTCATCTGGTTTTCACACAAGGTGTGAGCGCTCGGCGATAATGATGATAAACTTCAACACAGAAAGTTTACAAAGTAGCCAAATAAATTAGCCCTTTAGAATTTATCTGTAAAAATTCATTTAGGGGAAGCTCAGTGCGCTAAACGTCTTCAAAGTTAACAAAACTATTAAGGCCCCAAGTAAAAAATTAGCATCGCTATTAGCAACTGTGTGTACCATTGACAGTAAGGATCCATCATCATTGACCTTGACTTTGTGGTGTCTGAACAGCATCTCTGTTCAATCTTTTCCCGGCTCTGCTTACCGCTGCAGACGTTCGAGGACTTTGACCTGTTTAACCTCATCGGGGTCATCTGTGGTCTGGCCATCTACAACTTCACCATCGTAGAGCTCAACTTCCCTCTGGCGCTCTACAAAAAGCTCCTGAAGAGGAAGCCAACGCTAGAAGACCTGAAGGAGCTCATGCCAGACGTGGGAAGGTTTGTGTCTATCTACCGTCCTTCAAAATATTTAAATTCTGCCTGTTTTGACCGTTTTGGGATACGATCTTAAACCAGGAGCCTGCAGGAACTACTGGACTACACTGAAGACGACATTGAAGACACTTTCTGTTTGAATTTCACTGTAAGTTAACATTTGTTGAAAACGGGTAAATAATTCCGTCTTTGAAAGAAAACATTTTAAAACGCCGCCTGCTTGTTTTCCAGATTACTGAGGATAACTACGGAGCCACTGAGGTCCTGGAGTTGGTACCAAACGGTGAAAACATTAATGTCAATAAGTCAAACCGGTAAAAATGTCTTGGCTGTCTTATTATTCATTAGCTGATGTAGGAGTCCTCAGGGTTTCATCTTACCATGACGATGTTTGTTGTAGGCAGGAGTTTGTGGACGCCTACGTGAATTACGTCTTTAACAAGGCAGTGGCTCCGCTGTTCGAGGGATTTTACTCAGGTTTCCACAAAGTGTGCGGTGGGAGGGTTTTAGATCTGTTCCAGCCGAGCGAACTGCAAGCTATGATCATTGGGAACACCAACTATGACTGGACAGAGCTGGAGAAGGTGACCTTTCACAACCTCCTACTGTTCTTTGTAAAAGTATTCATACCTTTTCACATTCTGTCACACTGCCATATTCAGAGTTTTATTTATGGGGATTTCTTTGCGACAGACTAACAGAACCTTTTAGTGGAGCCACATTTGGGAAAAATCATGAAGTAAACCTCTTCAGGGTTACAAAACACAAGAAATGGTAGAAATGGTAAATGGGCCTAGTCAAAGGTTGTGGTAAGTCTGAGCTTTAGCTGTGTTCCAAAGAGGAATGGGCACAGATTTCAGTGCTTAGCTCTTCTTCAGTGTTGGAAACAGACCTAAAAAATCCTTCACTTCAGTTATGACAGAAATGCTTCACATCTGTCTGGAGATTCAACACAAATGTTGGTCAATCAGGAAATCCCAGTAGAGTCCTTTGCTGTTTGGTTTGTGTAATGTGACAAAATGTGGAAAAGTTCAACACGTTTTCAAAGCGCAGTGTGTGCAACATCACTGGAAAGTCCTAGCATGAATAATTCTGGCTTTGGTTCTGCAGAGCACTGAATATAAAGGAGAGTACTGGGCCGAACATCCCACCATAAAGCTCTTCTGGGAGGTCTTCCACGAACTTCCGCTGGAGAAGAAGAAACTGTTTCTATGTAAGTTTGATGAACCGTCTGAGCTTTAAACCTGATAAAGACGGTTCCCCCTCAGCCAGCTGAATTCACGCTGCCCCCGTTTCTCCAGTGTTCCTCACAGGAAGCGACCGCATCCCCATCCTGGGCATGAAAAGCCTGAAGCTGGTGATCCAGCCGACCGGCGGAGGGGAGCACTACTTGCCTGTAGCCCACACCTGCTTCAACCTGTTGGACCTTCCCAAGTACTCGAGTATAGAAACGCTGAGAGAGAAGCTTTTACATGCGATAGATCACAATCAAGGCTTCAACCTGGCCTGATGCAGGAAGAGGACTGGAGCTGCGACTGTTGATGGCGAACACATTCCCACATCGCTCACTGGCTGGGGAGAGGAGTCCCATTTTCCAAACTTAGTTCTTGCCATCACAGTATTTCAATATTAGGATTAATATCAGCTGTGATATACAGCTATGTAGATATGCTTTTATTCATGTTTGGATGACCCAAGTATGATGATGCAGACTACTGCTGTGTACCATAAAATGCTCTGAAACACAACTCCTGTAACAAACAGTGAAATGGCAGCAAAAAGCTTAAAACGTACGATCCGGTATTTCTAACTGACATCAAAACAGGAAGTGATCTCGCCCATAAATTCAAAAATAAACAAAGGTGTGCTCTATTCCCAGACATGACACCGTGTTCGGAGTCAGTCGCTGTACTTTGCAGGAGTTGTGTTCAGCAAATGTTTGAATCTGCACAAGCTGAGAAGCGTTTGAATGCGGACTTCATTTTATTGGCTGTATGCCTTAAACAATCCACAGATTAAAAATAAAGTACAGCCACTAAGAAATAAAAATCCCTCTTGGAGGAGATGAGTGGTTGAAGGTGGTGGTGAACAGGAGTTCTGTCATTTTTTTTTTTTTTTTCTTTGATGCTATAAAATTGTAATTTAAGTATTTTTTAATTGTTCCAAAGGAAAAAATTTCAGTATTTTCACAAACCAAACTTTTCTGGACTTTAAATAGTTTTGATCATTTTGCACTATGTATCGTTTTGTTGTTCTATGAATATAACACAAAATCAGTTTAATTTACAAAAACAAGTTAGAATTACTTGCAGAAATTGGCATTTCTAGGAATGCATTGATGTGAATATTTGAGTTGATATTAATATTGCATCAACTAATTTGCTTCTGCTTCAGTTAATCAATCCTTGATTCTGTACTGCATCACCATTACATGACCAAAACAAATATTTCGGTTGGACCAGAACTGATATTTTTTTTTAAAAGAACGTTGATGGATATCAAAGTTGATACCGAAAAATCGTGTATCACCAGTCATTTAAACATTTTTTCCAAAAGTATATCCAAGGCAAGAAATGCAACACAAATCTATTTTTCTTTTTTGCCCATATGTGGCTTTTTCATAGGTCTAAATTACCAGTTATATTTTCACTCAAAAAATGTATTTATTCCTCTCGTAATAATTCTGACCCGTTTCATAGCGTCTGAATGGGTCATGTAGCATCAATCCAGCGTTTAAGTCATTGACGTGACATTACCGCCAGATGCCGTCAATCCAGACGTAAACAATGGCTGAAAATTACAGTCATGAAATTTCAACGAATAAACTTTTCTTCAGATGTTGCTGTCAGTTCTATCAGTTGTAATTTTAATACCATTTTCCTTAATCTTATGATCTTATTAGTACTATCGGCTCTCAATTAAAATCGATCTACAGCGGCATCCATTACTTCCGTGAACGGTGCGCTGCTGTGGGCCGTCAGCGCTCTTCTGCGCATGCGCATCAGTATGAAAGCCACGTTTTGTTGGATGCGATTCTATTTCTTTGATCTGACTCGGTTGTTTCGTGTTTTTTCTCCTCGGACAGACAGGAACTCGATTCTTTTTCTCACACGTTTTAATTTTAATGACAAACTGTACATGTTAAGTGACATTCCACTGAAGGACAACATGGCTGTCCAGTGTTGACGTGGCACACAGAAGTCCTAATGGGGCAGTTCGTGATGGACCAGCTTGTAGTGAGACCCACATTCAGGACACCGTTGGGGTTCTCCCTCATGGAGCCAGAACCACACGATAGCAGTGTTGTCTTCTTCGCCTGCAACAAGAAAACCAGAAAAATCACTCAAATTTAGCATAGTAATGCAACTTGGAGTAACTTTATAGAAGTTTCTTACAGAGGCAGCCAACCAGCCTCTTGTTTCCGATACTGGGAACGATGTGAGGGTCTGTTTTGGTGCCGGTGTACTGTTTGGGCTTCAGGATGCTGTAGGGATCCTGTGAAAATCAGAAAATAAGGTCAAGCAAAATACACCACTGTTTACCAAAACAGCTCAGAGTGGGAGCCTCAGAAAGTTGGAGGGAAGATGAGAAAAAAAGTAAAAATAAGAAAATTTAACTCCATAACTTTTTAAATCTTAAATTTATGTTGTTCAACAATTATTCAATAAAATATAAGTTAAAAAGTATTTAAATGTTATTTCTGATGCTATTTTTCTGATTGGCTGCCATTCAAATTCACCAAGCTGCTTTTCTCCATAGAAAGCAAAAAGAAAAAAAAAAGAAAAAGTTCTGATAAGAATAAAAAAACTAAAACAAAGGAGCTGACTCTGCTGCAAAAAAGATAACTATGGGAATAAAATACAATTTCATGTGCTCAATATAAATTACCTATTTTTTTAGAAACAAGAGAATTGTGATGAAAAAATTTATTATCTGGTAATAGTGATAATATGTGATAAAACTTTCCTCTGCAGAACTCATGAGTAATCAGAAGGTATAAGACAGCATTTATGTCTCATAAATGTTGAAAAAGTAATTAATAGTAATAATTAATAAATTATTATTAAAGTAATAATTAACGAATTATAACATTCTAAACGTTGTCGTTGTAGAAAAGGGCCCCAGTCCAGAGATAATGCTTTTTGGTGAGCCATGGCAACATTTTGGGAACTCCTGTACCAGAGAACATGGATCAGAAACTCACTTTTCCTTGTTTGAGGGCCTGCAGGGTGCGTCGCTCCAGTCCAGTCGCCTGCTCCTCATCAGTTGGGATTCCTGGGAAAAAACGGTGCGTCAATAAGCTGAAATAGAGCATGTGGTTAAATAGTTTGGTGGCAATAAAAGCGAACTTCGTCACTGGACACCTTCCCTCCAATCAGCAGGAAAACTGGCTGCAATCCAGGGAAAGCTGCCAAGGAGGTGGGTCTATCAAAGGCCGCAACACAAAGTCCAAATGACCTTCATTACTGTCCCAACTGTTGCCACATTCATTTAAACACAATGAAATACAACACAATGACAAGTGGTTTAGGGACTTCCACAGAGCACAGAAAATGCGCAGTTTATTTAAAAAAAAAAAAACTGAAAATGACGCAGTTTCTAGCAAGGAACATTCACCTAGATTGAGTCCGAGCCACCGCTAAGTTTTCCCCGCAGGGGAACGGAGAGACTCCCCGGCTATAAATACATTTTCTTACCCCCAACCGAGGCCATGGCTCGCTGCAGCGGCCTCGCCGCGGTGCCCCCCCTCAGCTGGAGGACTCTTAACGGGCAGGTGCGGAGAAGAAGGCGGGCCGCCATGCTGGTTCTGGTGCTGGTTCGGTTCCACTCAGGTAAAGACAATGACCTGGCTGTAACACGGCTGAGAGCAGGACTAAAATGACCCCTATACAGCCGACCAATGGGAGCGAAAGTTATGGCTGCGGCAGCCAATGGGATTTTAGGGAGGGCGGTCCAATGAACAACCGAGTTAAAAAGGTGCGAAAAATCAAATCTGACCACGAATAAACAAATATAGATAGAAAAAATTAGAATGACGTTGGAAAATGTAATACTATACACCATAAATTGAAATAATCCAAGCATTTATTGCACAGAAATGAACATTCAGAAGCCTAACATTTCTGTTTAAAATATCCCTTTTAAACATTGATCTTATGTCATATTCTAATTTTCTAAGACATTACATTTTGTGTTGTCATAATAATCAATATTACAAGAAATAAAGGCTTAAAGTATTACACTCAATGTAACATGACACTAAATGAGATTTACTTTCTGAAATGAGTGACAAAAAGTATTTTTCACAATAGTTAAATTATTTAAGGCACCACTTTAAAATTTTCACTCTTCTTTAGGCAAAACATGTTAACTTAACACAAATTTTAATATTTATCCAACCAAGTAACAATGGGATAATTGAAAAATTTTAATTAGGTATTTTGTTTCTTGTATTTTGTACAGATTAAGAATGTTTTACTGTCTTTTCATGACCTTTGAGAGAAGAAAAGTATATATATACTTAATCCCAGTTAAACTTTTACCCGCATAAACAGGACATAAATCCTGAAGGAGAATCAGGAAGGGAAAAGCAAAGCAGTGATAGTCGCTGTTTGTGTTGTTGTCCAGGTGGAGGCGCTGTGTTGTGAGCAAGCAGCAGTGATTTAGTTGTTGATTTGCAGTAAATGTGTTTCTTGGAGCCGCTCCGTTGATGAGGCAGAGTGTTGATCAGTCAGTCAGGAGGAGCAGACGCAGTAAAAAGACTGAGTCTCGCTGTATTACTCAGGCTGCGCTACAGCGTCTATTCACAGGCGCGATCCCACTACTGAGCGGCACGGGGGCTTTGACCTGCTCCGTTCCCGACCTGGGCCGGTGCACCCCTCCTTAGGCGACCTGGTGGTCCCGGGCTCCCCCAGGAGCACCATATCGATACCGAGCTTAGTGCGGACACCCGATCGGCATAGTCCACTGCAGCTCAGAGCTCCTGAGCTCAAACGATCCGCCAGCCTCAGCCTCCCGGTAGCTTGGATTACAGGCGCGCGCCACCGCACCCGGCGATGCTTTCCGCCGCTTTTACCGGATTTACTTTTGGTCCTGCTGATGACGTCATCACAAGAAATAATCTCCCTAATGTTATTTTATTAAACTGATATGAAATTCATCTTCATTCTGATTATTCAACATTTATATAGTGATTTATCTGATGACAACTTTATTTGCTCCTTTGATTCTTTACAGTACCAACCAACGTGGTTCCAGTGTTAAAGTTGTTTCTTTGGAAACAACATGGAGCCATTGTCCAGAGGATGTATTACCGTGCACCATTTCACATCATTTCATACATGCTGATGCATAGGAGAATAATTACTTATACTGTAATTTGCATTAGGAAAAGAAGCTTTGGGAAATTGGATCACTGAACAACAGCCCAGTTCTTCTCTGTTTGTTTCAGTTCAACTGTTATTCATTTTCTTACCACACTTTTTCCTTCAACACAGTTTTTTCAAAATATTTTATAACCTTGGTTTATTCATCATCTGTAAGTCATGATGATTAAATTACAAGACATAATAAGACGAGATAAGACAATTTATTAGTCTCCCATAAGAGAAATGTGTCTGGGAATATGGCTTAGAATATTTCAGTGATGAATCGGTATTTTCACTTTCTGTTATGTGAAACAAAAATACTGAACTTTTTCACTTTGGTTTACCATCAGCCTTCGCTCTGTGCACAGAGCTGAGATTATTTCTTGTGATGACGTCATCAGCAGGACCAAAAGTAAATCCGGTAAAAGCGGCGGAAAGCATCGCCGGGTGCGGTGGCGCGCGCCTGTAATCCAAGCTACCGGGAGGCTGAGGCTGGCGGATCGTTTGAGCTCAGGAGCTCTGAGCTGCAGTGGACTATGCCGATCGGGTGTCCGCACTAAGTTCGGTATCGATATGGTGCTCCTGGGGGAGCCCGGGACCACCAGGTCGCCTAAGGAGGGGTGCACCGGCCCAGGTCGGGAACGGAGCAGGTCAAAGCCCCCGTGCCGCTCAGTAGTGGGATCGCGCCTGTGAATAGACGCTGTAGCGCAGCCTGAGTAATACAGCGAGACTCAGTCTTTTTACTGCGTCTGCTCCTCCTGACTGACTGATCAACACTCTGCCTCATCAACGGAGCGGCTCCAAGAAACACATTTACTGCAAATCAACAACTAAATCACTGCTGCTTGCTCACAACACAGCGCCTCCACCTGGACAACAACACAAACAGCGACTATCACTGCTTTGCTTTTCCCTTCCTGATTCTCCTTCAGGATTTATGTCCTGTTTATGCGGGTAAAAGTTTAAAATACATTTGTCTTATCAAAGGATATTTGTAGAATAGAAGAATATCTAAAGAAACAAAATCAGAAATTGGGTCATCGGCCCAAGTCAACGGACATTTCAAGTTAACTGGTTGTTTAGAGTACCATCTCCAAGCTTATTCGTGAAAAGTTAAGTGGAAGGAAAAAATGTATTAGGGAGGCTTGGGGTAGACAACCCCAAGCCTCCAGAGAATTGTGAAGCAAAGTTCCTCCAAGACTTTAAGAGAGATTTACAAGGTGCGATATATAATTGATATATGCGAGTTTTGGAATTTTCATTACTGAAATAAATGAAATCCCTAATATGCTGATTGTTGGTTCTCCTTTTGAAGCAGAACTTGAGCTTTTCTCCCAGTCTCCAAATTAAAACTCATGTTATTCCTTCACCTGGATTCCTGAGTCTGTATCATAAAATCTATTTTTTTTTTAAAAACACATCTAATAAAAATATGAATGGTTCATTCAAACAAAAATGTACAAATGTTTAACATTTCTGCCTGATTATCTGAATTATCAAAATGATCAGAATTTAATCACACATAAAAGAGTAATCAAGAATTAGAGACAAATGTTTGATTTTATTCTAACACTGTTCATCATGAAGACAGATGTTCATGCAAGCTTTAAAACTAAACGTTACATCAGGGAGGGAAAAGAAACAACCAGAATGTTTGCTTTTTCTTTCATTCGGCCAAACAACTGGACAACATTTCATCTTTGGTAAAAATGAGAGAAATACTTTAAAAACAGTAGAATAAAAATATGCTCAAAAACATAAAGAAACTGACATGATTTTTAAAAGTTAACTTCAATTCAAAGTAATGAAGGTGCTTTTTAATGTTTTCCTTTTTATTCCCGCTAAAGGCACCCTTCTCTCTGACACTTCCTGCTCCCATCATATTCCATTTCTAGGATTTTCCCAGCAGTTATGGATATTAAAAACACAGTGAGTACAAAAACCAAATATCACCTGATTTTAGAGCCAAATACCCCAGAAATGAACAAAAATAAATAAATAAATCAAATCCTGCCTTTATTTTATTGGTTTTCAAAGTGAATGAGCAACATTTAATGTTTCTTTGAGCTGCAGAATATTTTTCTTTCCTTTGTGTCTGAGCTAAGTGAATGTTTAGTTTACTGGGACTTTATTTTTCTAAGCTATTGCTCCGAGATGCTTTTCCCACAGTGAGATAAATCTCCATAACAACCTTCATTTTTTCCACATTCATCTGGGGCAGACATTTTGTTCTAACTTCCTCATGTGCAGCATCAACTAATTTCTCTTTCCTTTATGTCCTTCATTTTATTTTTTACAATATTTTCAAAATTTCAGACATCAAAATTAATTAAACTACGAGCTCAGTGGAAAACTAAAATGATAAATGCCCTTTACAGAAACAGTTTCCCTTTGTACCTGAAGGAAACAGGACATCTCTGATCGACACTAAACCAAAGAAAATGAGACAAAACATGCAAAAATTACTCATTTTGTAACTAAAATTAAATTTAATGAAAAAACCCCCCACAAATATCTGACTACTGATCACAGACATTTAGCTAAAATAAAAATGCTGACCTCAGCTAACCCAATTTCAGAGGGTCATTAAATGTTTTAAATAATAACTGACATTCTCCACTACCTACTCTATTTCACATCCAAATGCTTGAAAACAAAACCAGCACGTTGCTTTCACGATGATGCGTCATCTAACTGCACCAGAGACATGAAAACACAAAGCAAAAAAACAGTTTCTGTCTGGAGCTGAATGCTACATGCTTTTCTACAAACATGCTCTCTTTAAACACTTTAATACTAGATTCCTCTCCTTCATGATGTGTTCCTCTCCTTTTTTAGGCTGGAATACAAAAGGTCTTTTAGGGCTGCAGATGTGAATCTTGATACTGTTGAAATGGGCTGTCACCCAGGGTGCTAACTTACTAGGGAAGGCAACAATGCTCATTTGATAAAAATAACACAAAAAGGCAGTTATTCGTAATTTTCATGTCCAGATATCACCTCAGATGCACGGCCCTAAGTGAGCATCGCTGTAATATTGTAAACTCCCAGGATTCATGAGGTCACAGCTGCACTCGAGTAGCTAAAATCTGCGAATACCAGAGAGCCCGTCTAAAAACACTGCTCATTTTAATAGTTCCACCCCCAAATATATCTTGAAATACGTTCATTAGCACAGTGAAACTGTGTTAGCACTAGCTAACATCTACAGCGTTCCTTATCTGTAGGGACAGCCAATCAGGGCTAAGGAAAATAAATGGTGACCCTGGATTGGCTGTTTTCAAGTAGAATTGCATCTAGGTATTCCAACTTCCCAATTTGAAAGAATCTGGGTGAGCAACATGTTTCTCTGTGAGGGCCAGTGGCTGTTGGTCTCAGAAATGGTATCTCAGGGAAATTTCAACATTATTTTGATATAAAAACCATCATTGGTGAAACTCATGATAGAGCCGCCACAGAAAGGAACTTAAAAATGAGGAAACATAATGTTTCTAGTCCGTTTTTCCTCCCAGCTGCTCCTCAACATAAATATGTAGTGTCTTATCTCTCATGTTGTTCATAAATGCTACACTTCAAGAAGATCTTAAACCATAATTATGAGTAGAACCGGTCTTTTGCATGATAAAAAGAGAACTAGAACGACACATCACAAAATCTGGTCGTTGTGTTGTGGGCCTTGATCATGTGTAGCAACAGAGCAGGTGGCTTTTTGAACAAGTATGAGCCGATAACAAAGCCACGTTTAGCGTCTGTTTCAGGGAGAGTGGCTGGAAATGTAAGGCACGGTAAGACTCATCTGGAGCATCTCAACTTCCTTCACACCTCTGTCCGTCCGTCCATCCATCCATCCATCCATCCATCCATCCATCCATCCATCCATCCATCCATCCATCCATCCGCTCAGGGAACGATGGAGGAAAAAAGGGTCAGAAACCCTCACAGTGTTCGGTACACTGCAAAAACAAAATCTTACCAACTAGACCATTTTAATCTAATTTCTTGTGCAGATATCATGGAATACTTGAAATCAGACAAAACGAACTTGAAAGTAACTTTTCAGCAAGATATAGGAGCTTCCATCATATTGATGGAAACAAATAGTTCCACTGGCAGATTATTTCACTTACAGCAAGACATTTTTCCTGTGTTATTAGTGAAATAATCTGCCAGTAGAACTCTTTTTAATTAGTATTAAGGGTTTACTGACTCAAAACAAGCTTCTAGATCTTGCTGAAAAGTTACTTCTCAGTTTTTGACTTATTTCAAGTGTACTAAGATATTTGGACCAGAAACTAGACCAAAAGTCCTTGGTAAGATTTTGTGTTTTTGCAGTGTGAACATCTCCCACCGTCTTCTTCATCATTTAACCAAGTGTAGAAGCCAAGTGTCTCCACATGTGCTTCTCCTGCTGGGTGAGGTTTGGACGGAGGGCCCCTAAAGGCGGGTGAAAGGGCCCACGTGCAGAGGGCCCCTCAGCTTCGGAGAGGAGCAGGAGTTGGATGTGAAGAGAGAAGACGGGGAGGAGGAGTAAGGTGACGACGAAGCGGATGACGATTCGCTGTTGAGCGTGAAGACACTGGAGATCGCCACATCAATGATGCCTTGACATAATTCTGGATAAAGTTTCCTGAATGAGGGAAGTGGAAAACCATTAAATTATGATCTGAAACATAAATAAAACTGTGATTTGTGGAGAGCCATACTGACTGAGCGCAGGCTGGAGCGCCGTTGATCTCGATGAGCCACACTTTGAAGTTTTCGTCGACCATGAAGTCAAAGCCAAAGAGCTGGAAGCTCTGGTAGGACAGGTGCTTGGTGCTGATGGCCGCCTCGATGCACGACAGGCAGCTCCTGAAACGACACCAAAGTTTTCTCAGCGTCCAATAATAACCACATTAAGACATGCTACCATTTCCTGTTGGACAGACAAACCCTTCCTCTCTGAGTTTGCTACTTACCTCAAGCTAGCAGGATGTGTAAAGCTTTAAACTTTAAAATACAAGCTATTATATCCTATCAAGGATGTGCTTCCAACTAATAATTAGTTATTATTCCGCTGTTTAGATAAAGGACTTGATGTTGGTGCCTCTCTTTTTTCTATGTTCTCTTCAAACTAACTAGTCCTAACAACCAACCATCTGTAAACATTAAATTTTTAATAATTTTCCAGTGAGATTCACTGAAATAGTATTTTAAAAAGGCATGTGTTGGTTCACTGTAACATCGGTCGAAACAGTTCTGGTCCTGGGCAGAACCAGAACTTGCTACAGGAACCAGGTGGTTGTTTTAGCCAGGGAGCACACTGGGATGAGCTGGATAATGTCAGAGTTTCCCTCCTGAACAGAAGTCAGAGTGATTCAGAGAGCATTCACACCAGCTCTGCTTAGTTCGCTTTAATCGGATTCCAGTTTGTTTGCCTACAATGGTTCTGTTCGTCTGGGGAGGTGTGAATGTGACATTCACCAAAAAAGCAAACTCTTGTTTGCCTGCAAACGTCGGTCTCAGTTTAGTTGAAGTGAACTCTGGCGGAGTTTGAATGGAGACGATAGGAGACAGTTCCAAAAACAGGAAGCGGACTAAAGCACAGGGCACTTTGGGTAAATACAACCAGAACAAACACGCTGGTATATCACTAGTGGGAGAAATGACTCAGTATTTTACCAAAAACAAAAGAGAAATCCTACAACCGCTAACATCTGACACTACTCCATTTTTGTTTTCATTTTGTGAATCAGGAAGTTGCACTCAGTGTCTTCTTCAGAGATATTTGTGTTGTTTCCTTCACTGGTTCTTGATGCAGCGCCACCACAGGCAGGGAGGGGAACAGGTTTTTCAAAAGGTTTAGATTGTTTGACACAGTACAGTCAGAAAGAGAACCACACCAGCTGAAAATGTAACAAATGTTGCAACTTTGGTCCCAATCAGACCGAAACTACTCTCAGGTTTCCTAACGTTCCATCCTAAACTACAACCTACACTAACTCCCTTCCACTCTACGTCTGCTCCACAGTTTCCACAGTTATGTAATGCTGTAATGAACAGGAATCAACTCACTTGATGACGTGTTTGATCTGAGGTAATATGGTCGTCTCCAGGGTGACGTTGTGAGTGTTGAGCAGGTACAGCCTGAACTCGTCGAAGAACATCTCGTTGCCCTCCTCATAGCGGCCGTAGTTCTGGGAGTGCTCCTTCTGGATGCAGTGATTGGTCAGGTGGCTGGTCATGTCCTGCAGGTCTGCACTGTTGTAGGGCTCCGACGAGGTCCGCAGCACGCCCTCCCGGTACAGGTAGATGTTATACTGATGGTCCACCAGAACCCAGCTCCTGTCAATGACAGAGCAGGTGAGTCAGGCAGCTGAGGCAGATTCTCCAGAGGTGCAGAGTGGCTGAAACACCTGCCTGATGTCAAACTTCCGATGACCCGGCTCCAGCAGCAGGGGTTTCTCCAGGTACTTCTGGATAACATGAACCTGTCCCTGATTGTCAATATAGTCCAGCAGCTGATTGGCATCATGTGAGATCAGGATACCAGCACCTAGCGCAACAGGAAAGGCTAGCTTAGGTTTCTATCAGCAAATCATGAGATCAATACATGCAGGCAAAGTTCTAGGTTCTATCAGCTCAATGGTGGCTATAAATGCGAAAGATCCACTAAAAATGTGTCATTGATGGATGGGTGAATGGAAAGATGAAAGATTGAATGAAAAGATAAATAGATGGATGGATAAAAACACAAACATCTATTTTAGCATTAACTCAAAAGCCATCCATAAAAATAAACCAGCATCTGTGTCAGAAACCAGTCTGTACCTTTAGCTCCAGCAGAAGACTTGGCGATCCACACGGTTCCCTCTCCGCTCTCCTTCTTAGCGTGGTAGGAGGCCAGGAAGACTTCCCGCTCATCCGTCTTCGGGTTGCTCTTCAGGTGGCTGATGCCGTTGGTAGCCGGGGCAACGGGAGTGTTGAGGTTGGTGGGGTAGATGATGTAGGACTCTGGGAACCAGTTGCTGGAGTCTGACAGCTCTGGGCTGGTCTTTATTAGCCTAATGACCCAGAAGGAGAGCGGTCAGCTGATTTTATTCCCTCTGACTGATCAGCTTTCAGACGAGATAACAGAAACAAATGTGTCTGAGGGGAAGATGGAGACTCACTTGACCAGCGACGCCTTCCTGCACAGCTTGTCTGCTCCTCTGTAGTAATTCACCAGCTGCACCAGTCCTGGTTCATGGCCTGAAACGTCAACATGAGGACATTTCAATATGTTCCAGTGGCACCTGAGTCATTCTGAAGTTGAAATCATAAACAGGAAGTTATTTGACAGAAACCTCAAAATCCAATATGGCTGCCCTGTGTTTAAAATCAAGCGTTAGTTTCAGAAATGAACACCTTGTTTTCACTTCACACAAGCTGTGTTTCCGACCAACTGTCATGTGAATTATAATCAAACTCTTGAAGTGTTATAAAATGCAAATTAGGCATTTTTTTTATTATTATTTTTTAATCAGATGTTGATGTTACGTAATGCCGTAATGAAAATTTAGTGACCTGGACCAACCATTTCAGAAGCTGGAGGTAAGGCACAAAGGTTCTAGTTGGGCCATTAGCAACATTACAGCCCATTATTCAGCAAATGTGTTTCTATCTCCCCATTAGTGCATTAACTCTTTTTCAGAGAAGCCAAAAACTACTGCAAGCAAGCCACTGCTTGTTTCAGTTCTAAAAGTGAAACTCATAATATTTAGTTTATTATGCACAGAAAGATAAATAAGCTCTTATGCAATCCGATTCATGTTTTTTCACTCTTCATCCAGTAATCTGGGAATTTTGATTTCCAAATTTCCAATCAAATATAAATTTAAAACTTCCTATGATGTTGCTGGCATCCTCTCTGGTTCATATGTGACAGTCTGTGTGGGATTTCTCTTGAAGCTCCAGCAAGCCACGCTTTTTTTCCTTCCACTCAACTTTTCATTGACACAGTAACTGTCTCCTGGAACTGTCAAGCTAGCACTCTTCCAAATTACTGCACAGAGCATTACATTTCTGAATTTTAAAGAATACATTGGTAATCATTTGTGGGAAACTGACACAAACTTTATCACAATTAACATTAACAAATGCTTGAAATCAATCATTCTGTGTGTAATGAATCTAATTGAGTTACACCATTTGAATTTGAGAACTTTTGGGGTAAACTGCAGAACAAAACGGGTTTTTTTCTACAGGATGAAGACATGAATAAGTCCCCAGCAGTCTGATCCTGAGTGGGTTGACACCAAATATAGTACATCACTCACCAAGGCGTCCAAATGGCAGCCGGTTCCGCTCACCGAGCATGAGGTTGAATCTGGGATTGTCTCTTTTCAGCCTCTTCCAGTGTCCGGTGGACAACAGGATTTTAGACACTTCAGCATAAATAGTGCTGTTATCATCGCGGCTAACAAAGGTGTACATGGGAGAGCTCATCATTCCACGCTGACCACAAACACGTCAAGTAGCCTACAAAGTCTGGGCTAGTGTGAGCCGGTTAGCCGTGGGTGGAGGCTGGATCTGCAGCAGACAGCCTGGTGGGGATTATCACCTCTGTCCGAGCCATGATGGTGCTGATGAGTCGGTCATATTAAGTCCACACTTTTAACTGGGCTCAAACTGGTTTCCAATTGGATATATCCAGCAGCTAGAGGCTAACACATGTTGGCATGAGATATAAAGGGTAGTTACTGCATGTTGCTGAGCTGATACGGTTCTGTTCCTCTTCCCAGACAAGGGTGTGTCTGTGTGACTGGCTCAGCGCTGCTCCGGTTCCTGGGGCTGGTCCCGTCCGGATTCATTCACATCCTGTCTCCACTTTAGCTAAGCAGCTAACGGTCTCCTACCGCTTCAGATGCTAACAGTAAACTCTCCCTCTGCGCGTCGCCAAAAGCTGCAAAAGTAAATATGAACCTCTCAAAATACAAACTGGCTACTGACTTTATGCTCCCATTTCAACAATACACAACATCCCCACCCCTACAGCGTGTGCTTTATTCTTTGGAATCTCAGACATCCGCTATCAACAGTATAAACACAGCAGTCTAACATTCTGGGTAATGTAGTTTCAGACGTCAGGAACACCCAGCGTAGTTTACAGCAAGAGATTTTAATGTAGCATAAAATAAACTCTGAATGAATTTTAAAAATATTTATGAAGAAATAAAGAATTTCATAAATTCAGTCAAAAATGAAGGTCGCGGCGTATATTCTTTTCATAACATGTACTACATTTCCCAGAACACAATGCACTTAAGCGATAAACTAACTTAGGTGTTATGCAGAGAATTGCATGCCCTGTCGCGGGAACGCGTATCGCTCTAAACTCTCGCACAGTGATGAGAAAACGAACTAACTCTTTATTTCTCCAAGTTGCCAGGGAGATTATTTTTTTAGCAAAGCAAATTATTAACCTGACAATATTAGCATGCCTATTTATTTTCCTCCAATATCATCCGATGATATAAAACTCATACCAGAAGTTCGGAGAAAAAGTTGAGATTTCTGTCTTTAATGAAAAATCCTTATTTAAAATAACTAACCAGAGCCTGGTGAGGAGCAAATAAAGCCTGGTGGCCCGCCAGGCTGATAAAACGTTTCTTATACCTATATTTCTAGTTCGAAACAGGAACTCTGTGTCCATATCTCTAGTCTGTCTGGCCTGTAAAATATGTTTTATCTTCGATTGCATCCAAGTCATGTGACCTATTGACTAAAAACCAGAGAGAAATTAGTCTACTAGACTATATAGATGAAGTACAGTGATTTTTATATGAACCCTTTTCATATTTTAGCTAATTTTATATTTTTTTTAAAAAGTTTTTTTCTTCAATAGCGTCCAAACAATGTGACTTATTAATTCAAAATGAATGTGAAATGGTTCTACTACTCTGGACAGATGAGGGACACATATTTGTTTTCCATTTTAGATCTTTTTAAAAATATTTTATAGGTAATTTTATATGTAAAAAGTCATCTTTTCCTTCAGGAGCTTCCTGGTCATGTGACTCATTGACTCATAATCTACTAGACTAGATAGATGAGGCACATTCATTTTTTCTATTTTAATCCTTTTTATATTTTTTAGCAATTTTTTTAGTAAAAAGTATTATTTTTATTTAATAGCTTCCAAGTCATGTTTCTATTAAGTCAAAATCAGTGTAAAATAAAATTCTTCTGCCAGACAATTTTAATTAGGCACACTCATTTTTATTCCATTTTAGGTCTTTTTATATTTTTTTAGAAATGTATTTTACTATTCGGCTTGCTATACTTGTATACACTTTTCTGAACATTTAATAAATAATGATAGAAACTTTTTTTTATATTTTAGGAATGTAACAATGTTCTTAGGAATAAGTAAGAGAAAAATTGAAAAGCAGTCTCAATCATTCATTCATTTGTATATTATCTAATCCTCATTGAACTAATTGAAGTGTACAGTTTTCAATAAAATACAATGCAACAGTTTAAACAAAGTTTGTGTAAAAATACTAAAGATCTTACTTCAGATAATGTGTTAATATTTTTTCTTGGGTTTTAATGTTTGGTTACATATTTTGTTTAGGTATTCATTTCATATCTGATGCCTTTCAAAAGAGCCTTGTGCCACTAATGATTCACAGGAAAGCAACAGCTTGACTAAAAAGCTCAATATTGCACAGCTTCTGTTGGGGTCATCAACGTTGCCACTCACAACATGGCGGTGAGTCTTCTGTGGTTATCACGTTAAGGCCACAAGATGGCGACCTAAACCTTTGTTCAAACTGGAACGTTGTTATTCACAACTTGAAAGGATATTACAAAGTTTTAAGAGAAATATGTTCTCTATATACTATATGTTGAAGAAAATTCTCTATACTAAACAATAAACATAATTTAGAGGATATTTGTTGAATTCTAAATGTATCTGAACGACAAATTGTAACAGGTTTTGGGCCTCGTTCCATTCTCGTTGGGAAAACTTTTTAAATTGAGTTATCTCTACTTTTTTTTAAAAACAAAAAAAAATGTTTGACGGTACAATAAAATACAGAGAACGTATTATATTTTTCGCTGATTATCCGAAATTCATTAAAAAGTGACGATGAAAGTTCTCATTGTAGAACTCCGACTCCTCAGAGAGAATTGGGACCAGACAGGAAGTGGTGTCACGGAAGAGGAAGCCAAGTGGCGGGAATCAAGAGTAAAATTATGGCGCTTTAAAGTAGAACAGTGATCGTAACAATTAGCGTGATAAATTTCGCTGCTTCTTTAGCAACTTTAACCTAGTCAGAGCTAACAGGAAGGCAGTCCCGACTGTAAGTGATTCCGGTTATTCTCAGCGCTGTGACGTGTTTTGGGGTGTTAACTGTAAAAAGTCCACGTCTGGAGGACATGAAATTATGGAAGTTAGTAAATATCTGTTTAGCATAACTTCCACATTTTGTCACTTCACAACAGCAAACTCTATCGTATATTATTGGGACTCCATGAAAGTACACAAAGTTCTGCATGTAAGCTTGGAAATATGGATGTCTGCCCGTGGCAAACAACCTGTTTGTTTATGTTTGAATGTCTGTTTAAGTTGCCCCATTTTCCAGTTACTGCTCCCAAAGTTCACGATATTCCCACAATTAATTACTATGGAAGTTTCCGACATGGAATATTTTCTTAAATCCTCAGGCTGAACTTCCCTTGAAAAGTTTTCAGAAGTTTCCTGGAAATAAGATGTCTCCATTGTGTTACTTTCTTTCCTCCCTTGTTCTATTTGTTGACTTCTCTAACAAACATCTGAACTGGATTTATTTGGAGATTGATAACTTTACACACATCTGGACTCTATTTACTCATTTATGAACATTCCTGTTGCGATAGATTTTATTTAAGAATATCAGAGTATAGGAGGATAAATACAAATGCAGGTGACATCACATGTATCAATATGTGCTGCTTTGTGTTCTGCTACATTAAAATACCAACAAAGTTTGGAAAGTGAGAGAATATACAAAAGTTCAAGAGGTATGAATACGTTCAGAAGCTGCTGTAAATGTATTTGAAATTGTGATTTTGTTCTTGCTGGTTATTGCTATTCCAAGGGCTTAGAATATAAGACATATCATTTTTTATATGTACAATTTTACGCAATATTTGTAGTGTTTGTATTGCAAACACTGCAAATAATAGAATGAAGGTATATTTCAATAGTTTCAGCAGCTGAAATCAGATATTTACATACACTGTACAAAAACGCAACAAACATTTCCTCCTTGTCTGATAAGTAAGATTAAAGTTTCCCCTTTTTTTTGGTCAGTTAGGTTGTTAAATACTGAAATTATTTGGTTTTGTTGAATGTCAGAATAACAGATAAATTAAAAAAAATTACATTTAGTTCAAATTTAAAAGTTTACCTTCATTTTTTGGTTGCTTTCGACAATCAATTATTCTGGATTATTCCGTTTAATTGTTTCAGCCATGCAGTCACCTGGCTTTTTATGCTGCTTTAGGAATAATGGCTTCCTCTTTTCTGAGCAGCTTTTCAGCCCACGACTCGTTCAATGTAAATAAAGTCAGTTTGTGACTTCATCCAGCATCTCGTCAAAGTCTTTTGGTTTTGGTCAGCACACTTTGCAACAAACCATGAAACCATCCGTTTCCTCCTGGCATCTGGAAGTCCTGGAAATATTACATGGATTTTGTATTTATTAAATAGAAATAATTCGACTGACCCTAAAAGTGTCCTCATTAAGAAATGTGATTTAGTGTGAGTGCTCTCGACACCCAGTAACTGTGACTCTGAACATCAGTTAGCACATTTAGCAGCAACTACATGAGGTTGATGGACAGCGCTAAGATCCTCCTCCTGTTTCTGATTGATTGTTTTTGTTCAGATAATCTTTTCACTAATCTGTCTCATAACAAACTGTCATCACATGGTTACAGTTTTAACATTCTTTATGAAAGTTACATAATGCAGTCCAGTCTGTCTGTCTTTCTGTCGTATTTTTGCTCATGTTTTTTCTTCTATATTTTGGGGTTTAATGAGTGAAAAAAATAAACAAATTCCTTGGGAACATTTTCAAAGTAGCACCACAAAATCAGTGATTTTTTTCTTCAGAAACCGTGTGAAACCCTTTAGGGACTGAAATGTGTATTTTCCTCTGAATTCTGCTTACTTGTTTTTTATTTTTCATCACAAACCGTGAAGAAGAGCATTTTTGTCCTTCTGCGTCAGTTGTGGAGCGGGCCTTGGCGTTGACAGAGGTCATGTATTTTTCATAACGTTTGTCCCCTCTCCTCCATCAGGCTGGAGCAGACCAGGCATGAGTGGCGCACACCTGGAGGAATGGCAGCACAGGTCCTTTGACATTTCATCTGGCAGCTGCACACCTGAACAGAAGGCCGACGCCTACCGGGCCCACATCCTCTCCATTCAGTATGCATGGGCAAGCTCCCAGCTTTCTCAGGCCGGCGCGGCCGGTCTGCTCAGGACCTACTCGGAGCGCTACGCCGCCGTGCTGGACTCGGATGACCCCCAAACGGGGCTCAACAACTATGCAGAGAGCGCGCTCCATCTGGCCCGCAGTCAGAGGAACCTCAGCGACAAATGGGAGTCACCGCTAACGGCGGACAGCGTGCTGCAGATTCCCTCGGTGCAGAGGATGATTCAGGCGAGTTCAGGAAGAGAAAGTTTCCGGGTGGCACCAGCAGATGTTGACATACCTGTGGGACACGAGAGCAGAGGGGACCCCGGCTCAGCGCAGGTTCAGTTTACTGCCAGTCGAGCACCATCCAGCTCGGAGGTTAACAACGTTACCAGGAATCTAACAGAGAGACTGAGAACTTCAGATGGGATCTCAGTTAATCCAAGCGTTGTCCCTCAACCCGCAGTACGACCTCAGTCAGCGTTTGGTCATTCTTCTTCATGTGGTCCTTCAGGAGGTGCACAAACCCATCAGTCCTCTTTCTTTCCCTCTTCAAACCCGTCCAAACGGAAGAACTTTTACAGTCCAGACAGAAGCGTTGGCGTTAGCGGGCAACATGGAGGTCCAGAGGCAACCGAACCCCGCGCCGTGAGCAACTTCAAAACCGCCCGGGAGCAGTTCATCGTCGATCAGCAGAAGAAACACTCCTGCCAGCCCCAGAGAGGTCACCCGCCTGGGATGGCGGCGGCCATGAAAAAGTCTCTGGGGGCCAACAGATCTCGAGGGGCGTTCTCCAAGTTTGTGTCACCGATCCCCCGGCCGGAGGAGGAAGACAGCAGTAAAAACTCCAACCCAGAACCTCAAATCCTGGACGAGCGACTGAAGAACTTTGAGCCAAAGATAGTGGAGCTGATCATGAGTGAGATCATGGATCACGGCCCGCCGGTTGCCTGGGACGACATCGCTGGCCTGGAGTTTGCTAAGACGACCATAAAGGAGATTGTGGTGTGGCCCATGCTGCGTCCTGACATCTTCACCGGGCTCCGCGGGCCGCCCAAAGGCATCCTGTTGTTTGGGCCCCCGGGAACGGGGAAAACGCTCATTGGAAAATGCATCGCCTGCCAGTCCGGTGCCACCTTCTTTAGCATCAGCGCCTCGTCACTAACGTCCAAGTGGGTGGGCGAAGGAGAGAAAATGGTCCGGGCGCTGTTTGCCATCGCCCGCTGCCACCAGCCGGCGGTGATTTTCATCGATGAGATCGACTCCCTGCTGTCCCAGCGGACGGATGGGGAGCACGACTCGTCCCGCAGGATAAAGACGGAGTTCCTGGTTCAGCTGGACGGCGCTGCCACGGCAGCCGATGATCGCATCCTGGTGGTCGGCGCCACCAACCGGCCCCAGGAGATTGACGAGGCCGCGCGGCGCCGCCTGGCAAAGCGGTTGTACGTCCCCTTGCCCGAAGCGGGTGCCCGGCGGCAAATTGTGACCAACCTCATGGCGCGGGAGAGAAACCACCTGAGAGGACAGGAGCTGGAGAGCGTGGTGGCGGCCACGGAGGGTTTCTCCGGCGCAGACATGACCCAGCTGTGCCGGGAAGCCGCCCTGGGCCCCATACGCAGCATCCAACTCAACGACATTGCCACCATCAGCGCAGATCAGGTGAGGCCGATTCTTTACGCCGACTTCCAGGAGGCCCTGAAGACGGTTCGACCCAGCGTGTCGGCTAAAGACCTGGAGCTGTACGAGGACTGGAACAAAACCTTCGGATGCGGACGGTGAACTCATCTGCCTCCGCTTGAGGCCAGCAGGTCCTTTGACAGAGTGAATAAAAATCTGAGTGCTGGAAGGCAAGACCTTTGAGTTCATGTTAACGCAAAAGAGAACAGAAAATGTATTTATTTTGAGTTTGATACATAGATCTAAAATGTAGATTAAAACTTGATAAATTCAGTTTTTTAAAAAGGAATTCTTGCACAGAAAATTTCACCTTTAAGTTTCCCACAGACTGAACATTCCCTCCTTCTGTCAACAGGTGGGGGAGGGGCTGAATGCCAAATGCAGTCAGGGCTTTTCTTTTACTTGCATCTCTTCATTTTATGCACAGGTCAGCAGTTTTTATACCATAATAATAAAAACTCCACTTAGGCAGACTGTGGTACCAGTAACTGGACAGTTACCAGTTAGCGCCTTTAGGGTGGTTTTATGACTCCAGTGTTTAAGTTACCAGCAGGGCGGCGCTTGGAAATATCTGAATTTGACCAGTGGTGAAAATCTTAATGCTGTGGTTGTGAAATGCAACAAATCCACCTGAAAAGCTTTGGATATTAAACTTTAGTTAAAGGATTTATTGCACCAGCTTCTAGAAATAGCTCCTCAAATTGAATCCAGTTTGCTGCTCAGATGTTTGGTTTTTCCTCTTCTGTATTTGGATGAACTTTCCTGAAGGTTTTTGGTCTTTCAGCTCTTTTATTTTGAAACCTTGAGTTTCCATCCTGTCTGTTTTCTATTGTAACGTGATTTGAAGTTCACGTCCAGCACCTTGTTGGCTTCACCAAGCATGTTCCACCTTTTATTTTATTTATAAAGCTTGACTGTTGTTAGGGACATTTGCTCAAAATGCCATATAAAAATATAAATTTCATATCTGTAAAGTTTATAACCCAGAATAAAAAATGAAAACATTTTTCTGTTTCTTGTGCTCAGCGACTTGGTTCTCCTTGCTGATCTGATCCACAGAGGGCAGTGTCATCCCTTCAAGTCTCCCTGTCCTGAAACCTTCCTGACTCTGGATGTGTTAATAATATCTACGGAAGTTGAGCAACACTGAGAATCCTAAGTTTCATGAATATAAAAAAAGTTTTCATGTGCTTTTCCTCCCTTCCTGTTAGAGTCAGCCGTGGAGTCGACAGAAAAAAACTGCTTCTGCAGCTCGACTGATAAACATCCATGTTCCTGTTTTGGCTCAGATCCTCATCCAGATACTTGATGATTGGTTAAAAAGTTTTTATTTGGAATATTTGCAGTTTTTTGAGGTGGTTTTGGCTGCAGGATAAGCATTTTTTTAAACAATCACTGGACATTTTCACATTGTCACATCTACAAATGTCATTGTTTTATCTGACAGATATCAACAGAAGGGTTCATTTTGAAGTCTTTCCACAATTTCTCATTTCAATTTAGTTCTGGACTTTGACTAGACCATTCTAACATATTTATTGTGGTCTAAACCACTCCATATCTGGCTGTATGTTTAGGGTGGTTGTCCTGCTGGAAGTTGAAGCTCCACCCCCAGTCTTCCTCATGCAGCCTGACTCAACTCTGACCAGCTTCCCTATCTCTGATGAAGAAAGTTGATTCCACACAGTGAATGGCCGTGACCTGGTAGGTTTGTAGTTGTTCCAGGATGTTATTAATCCTGTCCTGAACTTCTCCCTGAATGCTCTGATGTGTGTAATATTCAATACAATTAATTGCCTTTTTAAAGAAAAAAAAAAACTATAAAGGTTCTGGTTGTGTTTCTGGTACACCCGTAAATCTGACGCACAAGCTACATCTGCTAACAACAGATGGACAATTAATTTTTTATAAAAAATGATTGAATAGTACGCTGAAAAAGACTATTGTGTTCAAGTTGTGGTAAAAAGAGTTAGCGTGTCACTGAGGCTATTCAAGCCTAAAATAGCATCTCAATGCTAAACATGTAGCTGCAGCACAGACTGTCAGCGTTCACAGCGTCCACATTTCCAAAGAAGTTCCACTATTAGGGCTTCCTCAAACATTTTGTAAAAAAAAAAAATGAAGCTTGAAAACACTAAAAAACAATACAAATTTTTGTTGTTGAGCTCATACATTTTATTTGTTTAATAATTTAGCAGCAAAAAGATGTTTTGAATTGAACATGTTGACTATTTATGTAGTTTTTGATAAAAAATGTGATTAAGTAATTACAGACCCTGCAATTAACTCAATTAAAAAAATATTGAGCCTCTCTCCACCACTCAGAGTTTTTTAATTAAATTATTTTTTCTCTGGTAGCATATATCAATTTTATTTACAAAGCTTAAAACAAAAAGTACTAAATTATGAAGTAACTTTATACCATTAGTTGCACTGGATTTCTTCAGGGGTATCAGAGTGAAGGGGTTGAATACAAAGACAAATCAGTCCTATTAGAATTTTCACTTTACACTTTTTATGTTGCTCTGTTACATAAAATACACTCAAGTTTTTAATGCAGTGTGATAAAAGTGGATAAGTTCTTGGGGTGTGAATACTTTTGCGCCCAGCTGTAAACAGACTTTTACAGACTGTGCACAAATTAAATGAAATTTTCATGCAGAATTAATGAGCAAATCTTTGAAAATCTGGAGGACCATGAAAAAGGACTTTCATTTATTTTTCATCTTTTTGTGAAGTCCCTGATAAATATTTCAGACTTGTGTGCTTGGCCACTCTATTGAAACTTTGTTGAATTAGCCAACAGTGAAATCAGTCGCGCACACACACACACACACACACACACACACACACACCCAGGGGTCTTTCTCCGAACACGGGGACTCCTCACAGCTGGACCGGGACAGATGCACAGAATTCCTCTGGTGCTGACGGGATCCATCGGGTCCGGTGAGTATCAGCTGAAAAGTGTGCCATATGGTGAGCGCTTGTAGTGGTGCTCACATCTGGGCCGGGCGTTCATATCTTACACAGCACATCTCCAGGAAGAATGTGTGCGTGTGCGTGTGTGTGTTAGTGGTGGGACTTCATTAATCATTTTAATCAAGTTAATTGCAGGTTCTGTAATTTAATTGCTTTATAATCATCATATTTATCAATAAAATAAGCAACATTCTCAATTTAAAAACCCTTTTTGCTGCTAGATTATTGAATAAAAAGACAAATTGGCACAATAACAAAGACATCAGAATATCAGCGAAAAGCTCATTTATTTCAGCAGATGAATCCAGAATATTATTTTAATTTTCAAGATTAAAAATTAAATCTTGATTTTAATCTGTTATTTAGGTTCTTCAACCATCAGATTGGAGCAGACTGTTATTTTACCCATTCAGCTTTCCTGTGTTTCAGGAACTGATGATCATTAATGGAACATCTTTAAAAATGTGGACTTTGGACGTTGCTAATGTAGCAGCTAACATTAGCGTTAGCTGCTACATTAGTATTTAGATGCTACTTTAGGCTTGAATAGCTTCACTGCTATGCTAGCTCCTTTTAGTTCCACTCAAACACCACAAGTCTTTTCCCGCGTCCAATCAGATCGTTTTTTGAAGCAATAATTAACCCCCAGTAGACTTACAGTCTACCCAAGTTATATTTATTTTGATTTTACTTACAATCATCTTTAATGAGCTTCAACTGTTAGCAAATCTTAGCAATTTGCTACATCACAAAATGATTATTTCCCCCCTCGGAGAATTCAGTTCAGAATATTTTTGACCCACTTGCTTCGGTTTCTTCCACCACCAACCACTGGTATCACTGAGCTAAAAGATAAGACCTGAAATCTGCACTGGTTACATCTTCATCATGAGCATTAATGTCATTACTTTTTTACCTCTGAAAAAAAATTGAAATAGTTGCATTTTTACACAAGGAATAATATTAAAATCCAATATTTTAATGGACCATGATAGGAGTAAATTTTTTAAAAGTATTTTTAATAGTGAAATCTTCTCATCTTGTTTGCTGATTTCTGCTCCTGATCTGTTTTTTGTCTGCGTTGTTCCAGAATATTACGTAGGCAACATCTGACTGCAAAGAATATGTGGGTTTGTCTGTATTTATAGCTGAACTGGATATGATTCATGTATACAAACAGCAGTAACTGAGTCAAAATGAGAAATCTTCTGGAAAATAATAAGCCTTACTAATGTGCATGCTCCTTTGTATAGATCTGCTTTCACATTCTGAAAAAAGATGCAGTGGAAACAATCCTTTACTGCTCGGTCTTACAAGAGACGACTAACAATTATTTCTTAATCTTTTATTTTTCTTCCTTTTACATTTTTAAAAATATTTCAGTGTGAGATTATGCTTCTGCAAAAATCTGAATTTATCTCAAGGATTTTTAAACATCTTCACTAAATAGATGTGGAGGTTTCTGTGGTCGCTTACTCAGAAGTGGCAAACAGCTGCCAATGAATGAAGCAAATTAAAAATATTCAGCTTATAAAAATGTCTTGTGGTGAATAACAGGAGAACAAAACAGTTTGTGTCTTTTGTAAATTTTAGATCTTATAATTTCCCAGGTTGTATAGAAAATATATTTGGAGGGAAAAAAATTCCTTACTCTTAAAATAGACACCCATGTGAAATATATCTGAAAGGTACAAGCAGACACATTTTACTGCAAACTCTATAATTTCATGTCAGTGCTGTCTGGCGGATCTGCAGTTTAATCATATGCAGGGAAGTATCCCGTAAACGCAGAAATGTGCCGTATCTTGATGAGCCCACAACTGGAATCGGTTGAGTCTGCTTCTTGAAGGATATTTTAGTCAGCAAAGGGTCGAAAAGGGGAAGTGAGATTTGGGATTCGGGTCGGGCCAGATTTGGTTGGCCAGAATATCCCTCTCATGCAAATAGTACTCCCCCCTCCTGCAGAGTCCCAATCAAGCATGGGTGCAGAGAGGGGGTTCCACGTTGGCTGCAGCTGCTTCCCGTTCCTGTTCAATCAAACAGCCGCCATCTGGAGGTGGCCATCTCCTCGCAGCTCCGCACAGTTCCTCCGCTGGCCCTGACTGCGTCTCTCCAGACAGGCCCGGCCCTCAGACCGCCCCCTACCCTTCTACAGGCCTGGCCTTCCTTTCTGTCTGTCCTCTTCACTGCGGCGTCTTCTCAGCATGTGTCGTCATGCTTCCAGCAGTTATTTAAAACCGGTCCACCTCTGCAGGCGGATTACTCTTTGTCATTATAGGCGCATCTCAACAAATCAGAATGCTATTAAAAACGTAGATTATTCCAGTGATTCAGTTTCCAAAAGTACCGATTAGGACTAAATAGAGATGATTAGCTGTAAGGGAAAAGCCGAAAGAGAAGAAGAGCTACCAAGGGAATACTGCGCTTGATTGGCCTGCAAATTCCCCAAGTACTGAGTGCATATGTTTCACAGTTCTGTAACTATGACTATAACAACATTAGCTATGTTTTCATCCAAACTTTAAAATGTCACAGAAAAGGAAATGCGAGTTGTTTCCATGTACTGGTTTGGAGCGACTCAACCAGGCTGTGCAAAGCTAACTTTGTCAGATGTTGGCGCTACACATGACTGTAATAAACAGGAAGTAGAGGTTGCAAGTTAGCATGGACCACACATCTCAGAAAATGGAGAAAGTCCTTTCCTCCAACAGAGGTCTGGACTTTTACATTTTTCAGGGTTTTGTGCATCAACCCACAGACCCACTAAAAGATTTGATACCTTAGAACTTAGTTGCCAAATGTGTTTCCATCTCAAAACTGTCTCAAGCGAGATGTTTTTGCAAAATTGAGGAAGCTATTCCAACTCTTCAGCCTTTTCTAATGTGACACTTCAATATGTGCTTAGAAAAACATTGATGGAAGCACGATTACTGTCTTGGTCCAATTTCAGTGGCCACACTGAGGTCCAGTTACTGCCAGACCGGCATAATCCAGGAATAACCCAGTTAGAACCAGTCTGAGTCTAAAAGATCTGAAAATGCTACACATTATGCACCAACCTAAAGAAATTCTTGGACAGAAGACAAAGGAGGACATTGACATTATTTCAGTTTAACTGTTTTTTGCCATCCCCCTTTTTACAGAAAGACATTCAGTTTAGAGACCTAAAGGAGATGCACACGAATATCATCTGCATAGCAGCAACATCAGAGAGCTACAAATCCTCAAAATGTTCTGAAGAACAAGCATGTAAAGCAGAAATAAAATGGACCAAAAACAGAACCCTGAGGTACACCAGGCGAACCTTCCCAGGAATGGCAGCCTTCCAAACTTTCCATCTCATCCAGAAAGTGACAAAAGAACCCATAACAACATCTAAAGGACTACTAGTGTCACTTGTTAAGGTCAGAGTTCATGACACTGTAAGAACAAGGCTGAGCAAGAATGAAAACAAGGAAAGAAATCGATTCAGAAAAGAAGGCCATACCCACAGTCAAACACGGTGGTGGCAGTATGATGGTCAGGACTATTATGATCTCTTGTTTGGACATTTAGAGTCTGTTTTTGTTTTTTTTTTCTCTCGTCATTCAAGTTTATTCCTTGTGTTCAGTCGTTCTCATTGTTTGTGTTTTGTGATTTTTTTTTCATAGATTAGTATTTATTTCTGTTTATGGTTCAGGTTTCCTGTCTTTATAGTTTTTCTGTTTGTATTTCCACCTCACCTCAGACTGCCATTATTCTCCCGCTCTTAGCTGCTCATCATTTCCTCACTTCACTTCCCTGTTCCTTCCCCTGCTGCATCCGCTCACCTGTAATTAGCTCTTCTGGCCTTTTGTCATTTCTAAGTCTCCCTCGGTATTTTAAAGCTCATTGTACAAACTCATTCAATAAATTAGAATATTATTGAAAAGTTTATTTATGTAAGCAAGTGAAGCACATCATATAGATTTTTTTTTAAAACAAAGATTGATGTAGAAGTCCAGACTTGCTGTAGCATGACCTTAGGCAGGTCGTGGATACTTGAAAATCCCTCCAGTGTAGTTAAAATAAAACAATTCTGCAAAGAAGAACGAGCCAAAACCAGTTCCTTCAAAACCAGTTATTAGGTTCAGATTTTTTTAAATAGTTGAAATAATGATCATAATAAAATCATTGTATTAAAACCACTTTTTCTAGTTACTTTTACTGTCTTTGACTGATGATCTGAAACACTGAAACATGCCAAAAAAAAAAAAAAAAACTGAAAAATTGTAGGGGGAAATACTTTTTTCACTCTACTTTTAGGTGAACATTTATGTGTTGAAAATATTAGTTTTATTGGTGTAATGTAAAAAATTTTTTTTATAGGTTTATGTTGAGAAAATAATCAAAATGGCCAAAAATAAATGCTTGAAATATATTACAGTAATGACTCAACATGTGATTTTTAGTGTTGGAAATCAAAAATATGGAAGTAAATTAACTTTTTCCTTGTATTTTAAATGACTGAGATTCTTCTGGATTTTGGTAGTTTATCAAATAAAAGCGTAAAAAATAATGGATATTATGGGATGTCTTGAATGCTCTGTAAAAACACACTAATTTATTTCCATCTATCTAATAATTTTCCTTCAGCGCTTTGTGTTCATTTCTTGACTTGAACGTCAGTCATTCGGTCTAATTGAATTTTATTTGACAGCTCTGAACCGCGCAGCGTCTTGAATGACATCCACACTTAATTATTTCAGGAGAAGTTTGAGAGCCAAACTCCGCCAATCATTTATGTTTGACTTTAAACGTTTTGACATTTAAAAACAGAAAACAAACCCACTCTGTGTGCATATATAAAATATCCTTTATTGACATCTTGAAAGCGTAACCCTCTCTCCAGATGATGGTAACTTTACTTTTAGTTTCCGATACAGCAGATCTTGATCCTTTACATGAACAGCCTCCAGCAGCAGACACAAATTCCTCTCACACACATTTTTAGTACAGCTGAACAGAAAAAAGATGCTACTCTATAACACAAAACACCAATCACTGTAATAAATATAAAAAAACAGACAAGCATGTAAATGTTTCATAAATAATCCCACAAAGACAAGCAAAAGGTGACGGGTTGAGACATTTTACAGGACTCTGGGCTCACCTTTTACTGATTGTATTGACCTCCAGTGTTAGCTGGGTTTTGTTTGCACTGAATCTTTGTTCTTTTTTTTATTTTGGTGCAAGTCTTGTTCATACGAATAAAAAGAAAAAGGTCCTTTTGTATTTTTGGCTGCATTTTCTACAACAGTTGTTCATGTTTTCGGAAACTTTTTATTTAAAATAATAAAAAAAGAGATGTTTTTCATATATTCATATATCAACATACATGCAAATGGTTTAAAAACTTCCAGACATTAGGAGTGTATTTTACATCATGTATTTCTACACTTTTATTGCAGATGAGTGGTTTTTTTTAATGGTATTTGCTTTGTCATTTTTGCACTGCAAAAACACAAAACTTTACTAAGTATTTTTTGTCTAATATCTTAGTACTTTTGAAATAAGACAAAACTAACTAGTAACTTTTCATCCATGGAGTAGCACCGATTGCAGTTTTCTGGCCGATCGCAATCTTTAAAAAGCCCGACCTGCCGATTCTGATTCTGTCCCGTACTGATATTTTTGTCTGAAATGTTGCTAAATTGGCAGCAGTGGGTAATTGTTTGACCTTTGCCAAGTTCACATAAGTATCAGCTAATCACCATGCTCCCAAAATTAAGGAAATCAGGGCCGATTTATTGGTGCATCCCTAATGAAAAGTGTTTTGTCTTATTTCAAGTGAATTAAGGTATTTCCACTAGAAAATAGACCAAATACTTGGTAATATGTTGTGTTTTTCCACTGTGGACTGAAGGGGGCGCTCATCAGCGATGCTCCCCCCGGGTTATGTGAGATGAGAACTCGTAGCGGTCTTGACTCCGGTGGCCACAGATGTTGCACTCGAAGGGGTCTCTGTGGTCGTGGCAGCCCATGTGAATGGTGTACATGACGTGGTCCAGGAAGAGTACGCGGCACGGCTCGCAGCGGTACGCCCTCACCTGCTCGCCGTCCGCCGTCACCACCTTGAAGCCGTCGGCAGCCACCTCCCTGATGGCGTCATACCTCTGTTGCTCCTCCTTGACCAGGGGCAGCACGCCGTTCCTCATGCCCATGTGGTTGGTCAGGTAGATGAGGCCGGTGGCCGCGCCCGTCCGGTCGTCGTTGTTGCTCTCGGTGTCGGTGGAGTCCTGGCCGCTGTGGCTGGGCGAGCCGTCCTTGTCGCTGGGCGCCGACTTGGACAGCAGCAGCAGGTTCTCGGCCGCGCTGTCTTTGGCCGACAGGACGGCGCCCACGTGGCCCTCGGGGGCCGGCTTGTGGAGCGGGTAGATGGAGCCGATGCCGACGTCAGAGGGCGCCGGGGAGGTCTGGACCAGGGGCCGCAGAGACTCCGCCCCCAGGTAGCTTATGGCGCTGTTGATGGCCTGGTCGATGACGTGCGGCTGGATGAGCTCTCCCGATCCGCCGTCGTACGACAGATCCGACAGACGTTTGTCTCCTGGTGGGTCAGAAACAGACACAGATATGCTTCACCGACGCTCCCAGACATTCAGTCACATCTTGAGGCTAACGCTCTCTAGCTTAGTCAGAAAGGGACGTACAGTGCCGTGCAAACTCAGCCACAACCTTTCAGCCTTTTCACATTTTTAACACCACAAGCCTTCATTTGTTTTAGAGAGATTTTATATGATCAGCCAATTGCTTTTTATTGTCGCTAACTGTAAATAGTTCTTCTTTAAAAAATTTTTTAAACTAACATTCATTTGTACTGGAGTACACAATTTCTTTGTAACAACAAAGTATTTATGTCGAAATTTCCCTCTTACTGTACAGTTCTTTAACTCCTTATTCTGCTTTTATATATTTTACATTCTATCTTTGTGAGTCTACTTGCTTTGATTTCCCCATCTGTGGGACAATAAAGGATATTTCCATCCTAAAATAATTCCTTTTACGAGTCTTAATATCATAAATCTGGCATTTATTTGAGTCAGTACTGAGTAAAACCAGCTGCCAAGTCTTGTTTTGGATCAACCCAACCATTTTTCACATCTAAAAACTTAAAAATTTGCTGCTTTCTTCTTTGACTAGGCCATTCTAACACATAGATATGCATTAACTTAAATCAAAACATAACAGTTCTGATTGTTTGTTTACAGTGATGGAAGTCGAATCACTTCCCTGTTTCACTTTTGCAGCCTGTATTATCCCATCAAAACATCCCCACAGCATAATGCTGCCACTACCTCATGTCCGGGGGACATCCGGTGTTACTTTTCCAACACATATAATTTGTTTTGCATCAGTTAGAAACGTAATTTTTGCATCATAATTCCAGATTCCCTACTGTATTTAGGTCCAGACTTTAACTAGACCATTCAAAAACAGATGTAAATCATTCTTTTATGCTGGAAAATGAACCTCAGTTCAAAACTAATGTGTTTTGCCGCCTCTAAAATGTTTTTTTTTCCAGGCTGTCACATAGCATGATGCAGCCACTGCCATGTTTTAAAGTAGGGACGGTGGGTTTTGGGAGACTTTTCAGCTTTTATAGGGGCGCCAATCACTGATCGTTAAAAAAGCCTGACCTGCCGATTCTGATTTTGGCCGATACAGATTATTTTGTCTGAAAAGTCTCTAAATATAGCAACAAAATCATAAACTTAGCTACAATGGGGTGACTATTGCTAACTGCACACGTGCAGACATTACCTGGTGGACGGGTTTGTCAAAATGGGACAGTGGTGGATTTTCAGGCTTTTGCTGAGGTAAATAAGATCAGATCTCATGTAAATATTATCAGATCTTCAAAAATTAATTTACTAGGACCAATTTATTGGTATGTCCTGGTTTTTTATTCATAAAAAGTTTATTTAGGCTAGAAACATTACAGTATTTCTGATCTTACTTGACAAGAACATCTTCTACACATTTGCTGCGTCTCCTTTAGCCTGGACTTCCAGTATCTTTCTTCATACATTAAATGTGGTTATAATGTGAAAAAAGTGACTATTTTTGCTTGGCACTGTATGTTGTCATATTCTCAGTAAGACCCTGGTCTGACACCTGTATTTCATGTTCCCTGTTGTTAATCTAAAAGTTATTTTTTTCTTAAAATAATGAAACAAGCTCCATCTTCAGGCATGCACTGTGCAGAGCCGAGGTGGCAGAGTGAACATAAAGGACATTTCAGCTGTAACTATTTAGCTAAGAACAGTAAAAGCATTTTAATTCACACAAAAGAAGCAGATTACAGCCCTTACCCACAAACTTCTGGGGCATAGTGCTCTTACGCTTAGCTACATTATTAGCTAGTCTGTCTAGCACCAAGGCTCTGTCAGATCCCGTCTGGCTTAAGTCTTCCCTCTGCTCATTCTGGTTGCTTTCTTCCTTTACTACTGGAAAGCAAGACAGAGAAGTAGATTTCAGCGTCAGAGTAATTTTGAACTGGTCCTTTTTTTTTCTTATCAGATGATGAGGTGGAGCCTAGTGATACATGCCGGATGGTATTCCTATGTATTTCCTGTGTGTGGGGCTCAGAGCGGACTGTTCTGACGTGAAGCTCTTGGTATTTGCTCATGCATTCAGAGGATCAATCCTATGCAGATATGCCTCCAGTCATCATCATGTGGATCATAAAGGCCCTCAGGCAGATCAGTGTTGTTGGTATGTGATGTCTCAGAGTTGGGCGGACGTTGGGGAGCGTTTCGGCGCCACCAACCTGTGTAGATGCTGTTCTGCAGGCCCATGCACTGCAGGTAGTTGTGGCAGCGCTCCTTGTGCTCCTCCAGGGAGCTGCGCTGCTTGTAGCTCCGGCCACAGTAGGCGCACTTGTGCGGTTTTCCAACTGAAATACATCAAAGAAACAGAAAACGGGCTATCAAGGTGCTCACAAAACCACATGCTGTCTGAAAGTGTCTGTATTAAATGCAGATTAAAGAGAATCTTGGTAAAATATTAAATTCATAAAAATGCAATTCTTTTACTATTTCATTTATCCTCTAATAGAAAAGATTTTTTCTCATTTTTGTTCATTTTTATTTATTAAGTACAAATATATTTGTAGAAAAGAGCAGAGTGTCCAAATATCTATAATACATTTATGTAACACATAATAATAGTATAGTATCTATTTAAAATAAAGAATAGAGATTACTTATTTAAATTTCATCCAAAAAAACAAAACTAACATTCAGAAAAAAATTAAAACATTTTCTTTTTAGCTTCTTTAAAAAGCCAGTTTTAGATGCATATGATTTCTTTATTTTATGAAAGGAAAAAATATTGAAATAAACTTAAATAAAATAAATGTTTAAAGTAGATGTTTTGTAGAAAATCATATATTTAAAAATCAAATAAATAAATGCATTTAAAATTAAATAATTATGAAAAATAGTTTATTAAAACAATTCGCATTTTTAATTCAGATTTTATTTAGTTAATTTGTAATGTTTTTAGTGTCAAACTTACAAATGACAAATTTGCTTCAGTTAAAAAGTACATACTTTTCAGCTGTTTAGAAAAATGAAATATTTTAAAAATGTACGGTAAATATATATATTATTGAATTAAGTTAACTTTATATAGAAAAGGGAGATATCTAAAGTAATAAATTAATAAATATAAAATTGTAAAAAATTAAATAAAATATTTTACATAAAGTCAGACTTTATTCAAATTTTAAAAAAATCTACATTTTATTTAATTGACCAGGAGAATTTGTAGTTTGTCTGAAAATCATCATGAAGCAGCTAAAATAAATCTGTATTAAATATATTTCAGTTGAGATAAAATCAGAGATAAACTCCGCCCTACTTTGCATGTTCTTGGTGGTTTCACTGCAGCTATTTAATTTAAATTCATCATTTCTATCCGTACCAGCCAGCCTGTGGTCGCCTGAAAATGTGCTGCAGAAAACAGATTCATTCCAGATAAGATCTGACATTTCGCACTGCGCCTCTTCTGGTTCTCCTAACGCAGTGAAACACGGAGCGCCTGCACATGCATGGCTGTTAGCCGTGCAGGTTATCCCTCCGCTCTTCCGTTAAACTGTTCAGAGCGAGCTCGTTGTTTACACCCAATTTCATTAGCACATACTTCTGCAAAGCATGTGCAGAAAAAAGAAAAAAAGTGACACCATATCTCCATGCTGTCAACTTCCTCTTATAAAGAACTGAGGTCTCACTTTGTCCACAGCAGAAGTTGCTCTGTCCTAAGTTTTCCTAGAACAACAGAGTGTGTGTGTGTGTAGGAGTGTGTGTGTGTTGATGCTCACCTGAGTGGGTGCGCAGGTGTCCGGTGAGGGCGTCCCTCCTGCGGCAGGCGTAGCTGCACAGGTGACACTTGAAGGGTTTCTCCCCTGAGTGGAGCTTGATGTGACGCAGCAGGTTGCCCTTCTGGGTGAAGGAGGCGCCGCACTGGCTGCACTGGAACGGCCGCTCGCCTGAGGACAGAGAGCAGACACTCTGAACGCACCCAAACAGAAAGCACAACGTGCACCACTGCTGCTCAGCTTATATGTTTTTATCTGTCTCAATGTCTTTCATGTGGATAAGCACAAAGACGTGCAGGGTCACTGCGCTACAAGCGCCCCGGGCGCCAGAACACGCTGGATGATGGAGCGTTGCCGGGCTGACAGCGATCCAGCAGCCGGCGGGAGGGTCTCCATCTCCCCGCGCCCCCCTCGTCCCCCGGCGCTCTGATCGAACATGAGCCTCTCACACTCAGTCTGCCAGCTCCGTAATGCACCATTGCTTAGGTCAATTTGATCTGAAAATCTCATTTTTCCCCCCCTCTTCTTCGTCTCTAAAATAAGCGCGCCACATCACCATGCAAATTCAGCCTCATTTGAATAAAGCGAAGGAAACACTTTGTGTTGAGAGCCAGTCTTCCTGATCAGCGCCTCTGGAATAAACCAATATCCAGCCTTTCCGCGTGTTGTGGCATTCTCTGAAAACGCTATATTATGGCTTTTTTTTTCTTTCAAAAGCCCGCCATAAAATAAGAGTCGCCAGTGAAGCAGCAAAAATATAAAGGGAAATTCATTAAAAATGCATTTCAGGAGCAAAAGACGTAGTGGAGAATATTTTCTTTTTTAAATAGGAGCCATTTCATTAAATCTCTTAGCGTACTTTCTTTTGCATTTGCATCAGTCGACTGTTCCTTTCTTCCATTTTGAGTTTCATTAGTTTCAGAAGCTTGACAGTTAAGTGGCTTTTTCGCAGATGTTCCCCACCACTGGTTTGGCTCCGATACAATAGCATATCATTTCTGAATTTCTGAAAAACTTTTTAACAGCCAGATAATTGTCGTTTTAAAGTCGATTCCATTTAACTGCAGCAGATATCCTGCTTCTAATCTCAGGGTGGGTGTGTTTTTTTGCTCAGAAACTAATGGATAATTAGTGTTTGTCAGGTGGTTATTAGGAGAAATTTAAGTGAAAAGTGATGAATGTTAAATGTGATGCTGAGAATCTTTCAGGCATGACAGGAGGGAGAGGAGATGCAGCAATCAGTCCTGATTTCTGCTTTTCTTTTCTAAAGTTTAGAACAGAAGAGAAAAAAAAATGTCCTAAAAATAATATTTCTAAACATTTGAGCTGCAATCGAAGACGATTATTGGTGCGTCTTTCATCTGTTGATCCAGATTTTTCTGCAAAGTGAGAATTACAACTCAAATTTATCTGAATTGCATTATTTAGAAATGCTGTTTGATGTGTTTGCAGACAGGAAATTATAGTTTTCATGCATTTAATAAAAAACGGGGGAAAAAATAGATTTTTAGGGAAAATCATCCATTTATGATTGGCTGATTGGTGCATCTCTCATCGTGTTTTTGAGATTGAACGTATGCTTTTATTATTTTCAGTAGAGGCCACTGTGCTACATTTTGTATTTGCTTGAATAAAACAGATGTGGTGCAGAGCTACAGAGTTTTTCTTGAACAACAGGAAGTGCCACAGCAGCACACAGTCTTCTCCCTTTCATACTGACAGTCAACATGGGTGCAGAGGAAGAGCAAGAAACATTGCAGGCGGCTTACCGGTGTGGCTTCGCTTGTGCACCATCAACACATTGGGGCCAATGCAAACTATCCCACAGATATCGCACTTGAGCTTCCCGTTGGGCAGTCGGATACCGCCAGCCGAGGAGAAGGCCTTGGCTTCGGGACTCGGCTGTGAGCCGTTCAGCTTGGCCCCGGAGGGGTCGACCACGCGCAAGTCTTCCGCGCACTCCTCCTCCTCCACGCCATTCATCATGTCACAGGCCAGCCCACTCTCCTCATCACTGCGAGCCTCAACTTTAATGTTACAGGCTGGAAGAGAGGGCAAGGGGGGGCCACGGTTTAGAATACGAGCAAACTTCTGTTATCATGTCAAACTCTAGAAGATGCGCACTTTGATTTATTCAAGTAAATCTTTACATTATCCTGACAGTCTGAACCTTAAAGCTGCAGTTTGTGACTTTTATAAAAAACAGGTGTTTTTACATGTTTGTTAAAGCTGTCACCATGTCAGCTCCTCTTCCTCCTCCCAGTGCTCCCAATACTGACTAGAAACAACCAATCAGAGCCAGGAGGCGGGTCTTAGCGCGATCAAGCAGATCCTCATTGGTAGCCATGCTAAGGCTAGTTAGCACAGCTACCACTGAGGGCAGATAAATGGTTTTCCTGTACTGAGAAGTTGCTTCTCTGTTATTAGCATATTTAGCAGCAAGTACGTGAGGATGATTGACAGCGCTAAGACCTGCCTCCTGGCTCTGGTTGGTTGTTTTTGATGGTGCATTTCTTCAGCTATAGTAGCTCAGGGATGCAGATCATAACAAACCGTCACAACATAGTGACATTTTTAACAAATATGTAAAAAACATATTTTTATAAAAGTTAAATACTGCAGCTTTAAAACTCAATAAATTAATGATATTTTGTGTATTTGGTGTCTATTTCAGGTCATTGGAGGCCCTTTTGCTGTTTGCTTTAGATACATCTTTTATAACAAATTTCTGTTTCTTTAAATCTGATTTTAGGAATTTTTAAAATATTTTTTGTTCATCATTCTGCTCAAGTGTTTTTCTGTGTAGGTTTGCAATTGCTTGTATTTCAAAAACATGAACTGTCACATTGAACAAACATGTTGTATTTCTGGAGCGCCTCCCTGCTCTGATGCACAGAAACTCGCCAAAGTATTCACACCTCATGAAATTCTCCACATTACAAACTTCAGTTTGTTTATCTGGGATTTTATCTGGCAAACCAACACAAAGTTTAGCATGCATTTGTTTTCAGACTCAAAACTTTACAGAAACCTGTTTTTTTTTTTGTTTTTTTTGGGTGTGTCTCCTCCAGTTTTATAAAAATTTCAAGCTTTTGTAACGGATCTAAAATTTGACTAATTAATTCAAAGAAAAGGTTTGATCTAATCTATTCCTTTGGCGGTCAATAACAGGCTGTCTTACAGAGTTGTTCTGCATTTAGCTGTATCTATTTTTCCTTTAATGCTTTTAAAGGAAGCAACAACCTTTAAAGGAAGCCCTGCAGCATGATGCTGCCACCACCATCTTTTAGAGTGAAACACATCAGATTCCCTTTTGTCCTATTCAGTCTTCCTTGTCGTATTTGCTGCTTAAGTTTGGAACAGTGTATCAATTTTTTTACTTTTAGTAGCTAACTAGCATCTTTAAAGCTCAGATAGCGCCTGAACTTCAACCCCAGACTACATAGGAGTTGAAAAGGAGGCTTCATGGATGCAGAGCAGGGACAGAAGGAGGAAGTTCAAACCATCTACTCCATCCATCACGATGGGAAATGATCATATCCCGACTAAAACATTTCTCTACCTGTTTGTAATAGTCTTCAGTCAGAGGCCTCTCCAGATTCAATGCAGGACTGACTGCTACTGGAGATCCTTCCTGTCCACAGCATTATCAATGATTCTTTGAAGATTCTTGGATGAATTAACTAAAGTACTCAGTATTTTATAATATTGTACAACTTTGTGTTGGTCTATCACATAAGACCCAAATGAAATACTTTTTTTAAATACTCTTGACGCTAAAAGCTGTGGAAATCTTGAGGAGGTGTGAAAACTTTAATCAAACGCCCATTTGTTTCAGCACCACATGATGATCCCTGTATCTTTGGTTATTCATCATTTCAGTTTCTCCAGCTGGAAACGAGTCAGTACGTGACAACCCTGCGCTACAAAAAAAAACCCACAGCGGCTTTATGATAATGTCAGGCTGCGGCGTTTTCATGCGCTGCTCCGCGATGCATCAAATCTTCAAGAATTTCCCTCCTATTTCAGGCATTCTGTGAAGCGACAGCAGCCTACGCACCAACAGGCCGTTTGACTGCTGAAGCACAAACGGTCAGGACACACAGTTTGGAAAGCATGCCGTCAGGATGTCAGAGATGAGATGCTTCAACATGCCGATCATCTCACACCATCACACTTTGGTAAAGCAAATGACAGCAAGATAAACAGGAAACAGAGACACAGGAAGCAGTGTCAAACTTTAGGGACTGAGGCAGAAACTATCAGCGCAACAGAGAGCTCACAGCCTCACCTACACTGCAGGCACAAACCTCGAGTTAACTGGCCAAAATGTCAAATTCTGCATGGTTCATCAATGCAAACCACTTCTGAGGACAAAATACAAATAAAAAAGCAATTTTTAAATGTTTATTTGATTTGTGGTTTTCCACTGATCAGAAAAAAAGAGAAGTGTCATGCGCAATAAACTGCTTGCTCCCGCTTTTCCCACCAGAGAGCGTTTAGAAATGTGTAAGAGAACCGGCGGATCGTGCAAGTCCCACAGCCACCAGCCTGTGGTTTGCACATCTCGGCAGCAGCCTGATTTCCCCATGCCTCCGTCTCTGTTTGTACAACTGAAGAGGAACAAGTGGAAATCATGAAATATAGGAATCCATGGAAAAAGGGGAAGCTTCAGAAAGAGGGCCTGTCTAACTGAAATACCAAGAATTATGGAGAAGTGACAGAAAGGGAAGCACGGGAAAGGAATTGTTAAACAACATGTAACTGAAACAGTTTTTTTCTTTATCGCAACGAGTCAGAGGGAACATAAAGGTCTGCTAACAGAAAGCAGGAGGTGAAGTGGAATAAGGATCACCAGGTCACGTAATGCATTTATCTTTGTTTATCTGATTTGCACATCAAACTTCTTTCTACTTTTTTTTAGTTTTGCAAACCACGCTTCCTATATTTGTTACGATTGAAAAGGGATCCTGACATGAATCTGTTAAACCAAATGTTTCCATGATTCTGCTGATATGAAATCAGGACAAATATAGTTCCTGTGAGTAAGTTTTTATCTCCTTTACACATTTCTTCTCTTCTTGCTCTTGTCACAATTTGCAAATCCAGCAAATTGCAATTTTTAAATGACAATTTGATGAAATAAAGGAGAGAAAACTATCCAAACAAGATGTGACAAAGTATTTACCCATCTAAACCTAATAACTTTAAGTCAGCCACATTTTAAAGCATGTTTAAAATCATGCCAAAACATCCAACCTTCATTTTTGTTTTAGTTTTTAGCCATTCAGAGATATTTGCTGGTATTCTTTGGATCATTATCCAACCTTAAAATCCAACTGCTGTTGAAGTTAAGGTCATAAACTGCAGGGTTTGTTGTTTGAAAGCAGAAGTTAAGATTTAATCAACAATGACGAGTCATCCAGATCCTTAATCATCCTTATGATGGATGGTACAAGGTAAACGTGGCACTTTGTTTCCAACGTCCAACTTTTTAGTTCTTATTCCAACTGTTTATGTGGACAAGTTTAGATAAGTATCTATTTTTATGGTTGTCCTTCCTAAACTTATGCAGGGAATAAAACAAAATGGGAATAAAACTGATTCCCATTTTGAAGAGTGCACCAGTATGGGCCTCCATGTCACTGAAATAGGAAGTCCAACATTGGTGAATACAATTTTCTGCTCTATATCTACTCTACTTAAAAAAAAAAAAACAAAAAAAAAAAACGTATTTCTTAACACTATTTAGTTTCACTTTCTGGTGTGAAACAAGGAAACTGCAACAATTAAAAAATGGTTTTTTATAAAGTTTTTTTTAAAACACATCTTTACTGGGGGGCAACACATGTTGCATTTATATTCTGTATTTAATCAATTTTATATAAACACTTGAAATTTATTTGAATTCATTCATTTTTGTTAGCATGCTAATGTAGCCATTTTTGTTGTTAGGTTATTGTTAGCTAAGAAATTAGCCATGTTTTGTCCTCTTGTACTTTACTATGTCCTTTTTATTTATTTATAACATGAATTAGTTTTTCTGGTGTAAACATGCTCATACATCAGACTGATACAAGCGTTTGGCTAAGTGTTGCTAGCTTCCACAGCTAACTAGCGTTAGCTTAGTCTGATGATATCTGCTTATATATGTATTATAAACATTTTCAACATATTTAAAACAAAACTAATGTTTTATCAGTTAAGTCATATTTGATTTATTAATATATTTTTGACTATTGTTCCTTTATTACAACACATAACCAAGAAGGGGGAAGAGGAGGTTGCTAATCGTTAGTGAGTTTCTGCTATGTACCATGAATTTGTGACATCTTATGCATTGTGTGTAAATGTGAAAGAGAATCAGCCGGTGCAACTTGCTCAGACAAACATCTCTTCTGTAGACTGCGCTGCACGTGTTGCAAAACATGAAGCTCTCAGAAAAACCACCAAGTTTTTTCTTTTTTCTCTCAGGCAGGCCAAAGCAGTTCACTGATGATGTAAGTCTTCCTGCTGATTTTGAAGTGATCAAGTTTGTTACACTGGAACGTCATGAACTTCAAAGCATATTTTACTGAAATATAACTCAAACATTAAATGTGAGTTTTTTACAAAACGTAACTAAAGGGACGATTCGCGGTTCAGTATTATCAGATTTTTCTGAGTCCAGATAATTTGCGGAAAATTCACCAATGGAATTTTTTAGAGCATATCTAAAATATTCAAAAAAGTTTAAATATTTCGGCTCAATGCTATTGAGATGCTACTGACTGGCTTTTGGAAAAGCAGCCAATCAAGAAGTGGCATTCATTTTTATTGGCTCTGATTGGCTGAAGTGCCGGGAGCAGAAATAGGGAAGATTGTAGATGTTAGCTTCTGCGGTAGCGACAAGACGGTTTCAGCTGTGTGCATTAATGCATATTAAGATATATTTGGTTTTTGAACCATTAAAATAGGAAGTTATTAGTGTTTTAGTCGGTTTTTTAAGTATTTTAGCTACACGTGAGTTCCTAACCTACATGCTATATATTAAGAAATGTATATAGTAAAAATGACATGTATTATGAGGGGGACATTGTCCATTGCTGTTTTGTCCTGCAATGTTGAAGCAGTCAAGACAGCCATGGAGACGCTTTTTGTGGACAATCTTATGGGATGGGAGCACTTTTGCAATTTATATCCAGTTGGATATGATAAATGATAAATGAACCTAAACTGAGGTGACCTGAATTGAAAAGCAGCTAAAATGTTGAAGCCATGATCAGTCTGGACTGTAGAGAAGGGAACCTTTAGCGCTGGGCAGCCGCCCAGGTCTCATGGATATGAGGAAGTTGTGACTAAATATGGAATAGGAAGAAAGCTTTTATTTTATGTTTGTCATGATCACACATCCTGATTTTTCATTTTGGGAAGCAGGTGTCAGATCACAGTGTAGACAAACACAAAAGGTAACAATAAAAAGTCACAACCTGATATACAGGGGATCTCATCCTCAGATTACTAATAGAGCAGATGATGAACTATGACATGTCTCCCTGCAGCGGATCGCTGCAGGGAGACATGTTAGCGGCGTAGCGTGGACGCAGGGCGCCTGCTGGAAGTTACTGTTTCTGTGTTTCTCTCAGGGCCTGAAAATAACTTGGTGTGCAAGGTAGAGGAACCACAAGTGTCAAACCACGCCAGCGACACATTCAGCACAACTTGCAGGAACGCTAAATACAGCCTACTTTTCCCCTCACACACGACAAAAAAAACTTGCAGCCATGTTTTCGGGAACTAGTCTCCCTTTCAGTCTCATGCCTCTGAAATAGCAAAAGGCTCCATCTGAATCACAGAAAGTGAAAGAGAACCAAAAAAAAAAAAATCAGCGGGAAGGTTCAGCTTGAAGACGTGTGACTTCAACCCAACGTTTCTCCATGATTTTCAGCTAATGAGAAAAGGGCCTCACCATGACCTTTAAACCTCCTTTCTGTCTGTGTGTGTTTGTAGACTGTGTGACTATTCGGTCCGACAAGCTCCATCCCGAGCTGTGAATAGTTATTTGCAACAGGAAACAACCTGGGTTTTGAGGTTTCGAGCTTTCGATACTTTGAGGTTCCGTGTCCCACATTTAGGCTCCCTGGGCCCACTATTTGCCTGTTGTGTTTTTTGTTTTTTTTCACTAAAGAGAACTGAGCAGCACATGATCCTGGGCGATAATTTTAACTCATTCTGGCTTTTATCACAGAAGCAGCCATGCACAGATGTACCAGATACTTGCACTTCCCTTCTTTCTCTCTCTCTGTCCCTGCGCAGAGATATGCTCACACGCTAATATACATGGATTAAACATATATATGCATTATGCATCTACGTATACCACAAACTGTGCTGTTTTTCTTCTACATTTGGAGCTAAACATTTTTTAAAAACGTGCTCTTTGACATTTTTCAGCAGAAATTGCAGGTCTAGTAAAGAACGAAGTGTAAGGAGATTTCCTGCCTGAGTCAAGTTCCCTTCCTGACACCTCACCGGTAAAGTCAAAGAGAAAGCCTTTGTTAGTAAGCATGCATATATATATATATATATATATATATATATATATATATATATATATATGTAATAAATGTATATATGTATATATATGTGTGTGTGTGGGTGTGGGTGTGGGTGTGTGTGTGCACAGGTGTGTGACCTCTGTGGTGCAGTGTTGTGCTGATCTCTCTCTGCTTTGGCCCTGCTCCTAAACTCTTTATCTCCAGGAGTGTTGAAACTGTCTGATGGCAAGTTCTTCTTAGGAAACTCTTACACATCCTATTTCAGTTTCCTCTCGCATCTTATTTTTGACTGCGTGCTGCTAATCTTTGCCGTTATCTGGATATGTGGAACGCTGCAGATAGCACATGACGAGCCTTTTTTTGTCACGATGAACACAGCCATTTTTTTTCTCCATCCTAAGCAGAGACATTTCCACTTAAACACCTACAGAGTTTAAATCTTCACCTTCTATCCAGGGTTTTTTCCTTAGACACCCATGAATGATGAATATTTCTTGCTCTTTCACAAACCACCCATGTTAGGAGACTTGAGCTTGCTTCATCCTCATTTTCACCATCAAATTCCCCTGCTTGATGTTCACAAACTCAAATCAAGGCCACATTAAGTATTCCTTAAGATTGAGGTTATTAATGACATGCCATGGATCAAAGGCGTCTCTATTTCCTCCACCTTTCCTGCCAATGACCTAAATGTGTCTCTTTGCATCTCTAAATGAATTTTTCCAGGGGGTTCAGGGTGTACTCCCGATGGAGCTACATGGGATTAACTTAGTTAAACATTTTTATATGTGTTTTGCTTTTGATCCTGACATTTTCACATATCTGTCTGGGTTTCATTTGGATGCACTGGGAATGCTGCTGCAGTGTTTTTTACATTTTGGCTCCTGTTTGTTTGCTGCTTCATTGGACGTACTCATCACACACATACAGCGATTCTCAAAAGTCTACACACCCCTGATAAAATGCCAGTTTTTTCTGCTGTAGAAAATAAGGCCATGATGGTTAATATGAAAATGTTTTCCACCTTAGATGTGACATAAAATCTGTTTCATGTACCTGAAAAATTACATCATGCAGCAGAAACATTTTTTAAATTTGCTCTAATTTTTTGCATTACATTACTGAAGCATCTTTACATACAGCCTTCAACAGCCATCATAGTGAATCTGATATGTTTGTTCCTTTGCATCCAATAAAGGATCAAAATGATCTCATTAGTCAAAGGTATCAGTCAGGAGAGGGGTGTGAATTAAATCTGAACAAGTTCCAACAAGTACTGGTTGTTAGAACAATCTCCTGCATCATCCATGTTTCTGGACAAAGATGTAAGTTTCAAGTCTTCCATAAATAATGCTGGAAATGAACATAGTGAAAGATGGAAGTGGCAGCATCATGCTGCGGGGTTGTTTTTTTCTGCCAGACTTGACTCAAAGCATTCTGGTTTCTGTTACAGATCTGAAGATAAAGATGGATTTTATTTGTCAGTATCACTTTGAGTGCAAACACACATTCAGGTCAATAAAGTCTGACTTCAGAAGAGGAAAATTTAAGTTGTAGAATGGTTTAGTCAAAGTCCAGAGGTTAATTTGGACTGAAAATATGTGGGGCCACTTAAAGAGTCTTATTAATCTGGTGGACCTCAGATAGTTGAATGAACCAAAAGGTGTTTCAACAAAGTTTTAGTTTGTAGTCCAAAGTGTGGCCCGGGGACCATTTGTGGCCTTAAAAGAATCTCGGTCAGCCCCTGACCACAAGTCAAGAATGATAAAAAATGTGGCCAACAAAATGGAAAACTTTCAAAATTGATGACCCAACAGATTTGGATATTGCTGGGTTTTTCTTTAAATAAAACAACAGTCTAAATCCATTTTATTCTTTTGATCTTTTTACAGATTTTGTGAACTGTTATTGTCAAGCAGGTAAATATGAAAGACGACAATAATTTTTTCTAGTTTTTCTATTTTGTGGCCCAACAATAGTTAAAGTTGGTCAGTTTTTGTCCCTGGCTCAGAAAGTTTGAACATAATTAACTGATTTTTGAGTTTTTCAGGCGATAGATGCCATGTTGAAGGCAAACTTGGAGTTTTAATTGATTTCCAATTAACTCAGGGGTGTGTATACTTTTTAGACTCCCTGCAGGTCACGTGATTCTTTATTTTTTACTCCAGACCTGGTTGGGCTGTGGGTGCAGTCGTACCTTTGTCCCCCCGGTTGTTCTGCTGATGGGTGGAACCGGCTGACAGGTCTTCGGGGACGGCCATGGGCTCCTCTGCCTCCTCAGACGCTTCGTTGGCAGGGGGGCTCTCCCTGCCTGGGATGGTGGGGGAGGACACACACCAGCAAACACCCATCACTCACCATGCAACCCCTCGACATGACTCTCAGGAGGAGATAAATTACCTCCCGCTGATGCAAAGTGGCTGTTTGTGGGCCTATTGTCCCGACTGTGTGCGCTACATTTCAATCATGAGGTGGGCGAGCTTTTACCTGGCATCTGCGCCATTTCCTGGGCCTCTTCGGTCTCCATGCGGTGCAAGTACTCTGCAGAGGAGATGTAGATGTGTATAAGTTTAATCAAGTTCAACGTTAGAAGCAGCTTGAGTGGAGTTAAGGGTGTGACTCCATCAGCACAGCGGGATAACTCTTGTCACAGCCAGCGTCCCCCGTGTTACATTACAAAGAATTACAGACGTTTTCATTATAAGCCCTGACAGAGAGGCTGAGCTGCAGCGCGGCCCCGGCTCCGGCTCGCAGGGGCCCGCTGGTGGGAATGGGCTTTCACACCACATTTGTTATTTATTGTTAATTTCCTGCCACGTAATCATCCAAAAATGCAAACTGACTGCCGCAAAATTAAGCAGAAAATTAACTGGCCTCAGGGTCACGGGGGATGCGGGCGACCGGCGTGCCCGGCTGATCGACGCTCGTGTTCTCTCTAATTTACTGAGCATGCATCGCTGAGTCCGCGGCCCAAGCGCAGACACCATCAGAATCACGGAGAGGGAGAAAAAAAAGGCGGCTGAGAGATAGATGGCTGCGAGGAGGCCAGGAGTCAAAGGAGAACGGGCACGAGACAGGAAACTTCTGCACAATTTATCAGGATTTTCTGTGAGAAACCAACATCAAGAAGAGCAGGATTGTGAGTTGGAGGGAAAATAATGTATGATTTTTCAACCCCACTTTACTCTGATACTCCTAGATAAAATCCAGGAGGACTGTGGTGACTCTGGAGGAGCTGCAGACACAACAATTTGCCACACACTCTATTAACCAGGACTCTGGGAGAGAAAAAGGAAGTTTGACATCTAGGAAACACAACAAACATGAAACATGATGGTGGCAGTATCATGCTGTGGTTTTAGCAGGGAATGGAAAGTCAGACAGAGTTGACAAGACACCCATGGAAGAATTTTCTCTCGTCAAATGAGAGAAACTTTGATCTGTATGGAGGAATATAATAACTGAAAATTCATCTTTCCTAGTATGAGAAACTGGTGCTGCTTTTTTTAGCGAGTTGATATGAATATGATGAGCTAATCAGAGAGGAATCCTGGAAAAAAACCTGTTAGAGTCTGGAAAAAATAAAGACTGGAGGAAAAGTTTTAGCTTCTGGGGGAATCATGACCCTAAAAACA
>NW_015113149.1:320299-324061 GCF_001443285.1 Poecilia latipinna | reverse complement strand
AGTAGATCCAAACAGATGGAACAGGAGAGTTTTCCTGAATCCATCTGATTTCCTCTCTGAGCCATTTCACACTGAATAGCTGAAGTTCCTCTTTCTCCTTTAGACGTGTCTCACAAAAACCAAACACCAAGTTGTTACTGATCTGCAGCAGTTGGTGGATCCTGCAGATACAGAAGCTTTCAGATGAGTGAAACGGGAAATGCAACAACAGAGCTGAACTCTGTTGAATAGAAGGGAGGAGCTCAATAGCAGGTTTTTTGGGGGAGGGGCAGATGATTTCTAAAGGCTTCAGATTGCAGTTAAACTTGTCCCTTCATCTCAAAGCTTTTTAAAGATTTAAATTTAGACTCTAAAATTGGCTATTGGCTTCCATTTGACCATATGTTCCATTTATTTTCTCATGCAGGTTTTTGCCCACAAATTACATTCACTGTTGCCAATGTTAATATTATTCATCTATATGAAAACATTTACCAACTCTCCCTCTTCAGATTCTGGATATAGATGTGGGAAAACCTGGTTGTTCTAAAGAGGGATTTTAACAGATGTGAAGTGTCCAGTTTTCTCCCAAACCTTGAATAGTACATGACATGTCCAACAGAGAGATAAAATACTGGGTAAATGTTTTAGTGTTTGTGTGTCCAGGTGTTGTGCACCTCTCAACCAGTTAAACCATGATGCCAGTCATCCTTTCACCAAAATATCTCCTGAATATGAACAGGGAGAAATCTACTGTTAACGTCACTCAGTGGTGAATAATTAAATTGAAGTCTAGTTTTGAATTCACTGTCTGAGAATTGTACCTCTGATGTTACAAATAGTTAAAGTAAAAGCTCAGCGAATATCTTTGTCTAACAGAGAGAGAGACATGTTAAAGACTGATAGATATGCCCGAGTTTATCATCTACAAAAGGATTGCAATAAGTTGTTGGCAGCAGCTGACATCCTGTCTAAGAAGGTGACACCGCTAAAGGAAATGCAGACTCTGTCTAGATTTTAAAGTGAAAAACATGAACTTAAAAGTCAAAATGACAGCAAACATTGCACAATTGGAAAGGTTTTTGAGCAACAGTTGGATGTTTTAAAACAAGCAAAAGTACCACTTTTGTAAGTTCTCTTACTCCTGAACTTTACCAGATGCTGAATATTGTCTTTCAGACTGTTGAAAAGGAAGAAGTTTTAGAGCTTGCACTGATTATGTTTCTTCCCAGAAAGTTTAGTTGTTTCTATCTGTAACTATTCAAGTCATTCAAATATTCACTTCAAAGCCAATCAGGAAAAAAATTATACAACAACAAAGTTGAATATGTTTGTAAATAATGCAGTATTTAGAAATAGTAACAACAAAGCCCTGGTTAACAAATAAGGTGCTTAACCAGCCTTTACACTGGTTTCTCCACTTTATACTGCCACCTAGTGTTCATTTGCAGGTAACATAAAACTTAGGAAAGATTAAGCTCATGTTTTTTCAACATCTTGCAGTAATAAAATAGATAAGGAAATACCAGCTCTGCTTTTATTTGATTCCTTCAGAAATTTTACACAAACAAGTTATTTTTGAGCATAAATTGCTATTTTGTTTTCTTAATGTGATTAATATTTTATTACAATATGTCAAATTCTTCAGCAATATAACACAGACTTTGGTAGTTTCTTACATGTTGGATTAAATGTTTTAATATTAAAAATAATTGTTAAATGTTCATGTGGTAAATTAAACAATGCAGGTTTTTCTAAAATGCACCAATGCAGTGTCATAGGTGGACTAGATTTAATGCATTTGATGAGGTAATATTAATTTCAGTCGTTACAGATTTGAGACTTGGAAAATATGACTTGTTAAAATGTCTGGTTCACATCGAACTCCCACTCTTTCACGTGCTGCACTTTGAGTACCATCATCCCAACGAGCAACTTCTGGAACAACACAGAGATAATGAACTGGTTTCAGTTACTCCTTCTAGTAAAACCAGTCCATAAACCAGTCAGAAAACATAATGGTTCAGAAATCATTTTTATTTTGTTTATATTCACTGTAATCATTTCAATAGTTTCAAAACAAAATATAACTGATTCATTATCAAACACAAAGTAGAACACAGATTACAAAAGCTTTTTTATGGTTTCCAACCACTGACTTTAAGTCGGTGCAATAAAATAATTTGATAATCAATAGACATAAGCATGATTAACTCAGAAGCTCAGCAACAGTAGAATAAAACTAACATGAAATGTTAAAAATTAAATGGTTTCTAAATATTTGTGAGTACACGGATCTTATAAAACAGTAAAATCAATCATACCAGAATAATGGTTTTCCTTTTACCAAAAACAGAATAAATTCACAACAAAACATAATCTGAGCACAAAACACAAAGAGAAAATTAAACATTTAAAAAGCATCTTAGCTATCTAATGAAATGAAAAGTCTACATTTACATCACAATTAAAGACAATGTCTCATGTTTTTACAGTGAGTTTCTAATCTATATCTGGAACCTACACCATTCATACAGTTGTCACTTTATTATGGATTAAATGTTTAGCATTTAATAGTCTTAAATGATAAACATCCAATCAGAGGGTCAATGTCATATAGACTTTATGAATGATGTGTATCAGTTCAGTTTCTTTCTACAGTCATTACTGTCTAGGATCCAGATTCTGATTTTTGTTCAATAAAATAATGATTGATTATGATTATAATTGCGGCTTCCATCAGCTCATCTGTGCATGGATTTAAATATCAACAACCATTAGTCTTACAAAGCAAGGATTTATAATTGCAATGTAAATGTAATGAGGTGAATCAAAATCCTACTAAGCAGTGGTAGCTCCCTGGTTAAACAGAAACAGGAAGGGGCAGCACAAACTCCAATATCAATAAACAAAATTAAAAAGTGACCCCATAAAGACAGCTGATCTCTGAGCAGTGAAGAAATTATAGCAATGATTGTAACTCCTAAGTGACAATACTGGCACCGCTTCCTTTAGACAGGCTGTTTATTGAATGCCGTGAAAACTATAGAAATAAAATACAAAGCTTTAGATATCTTACAGTGACAGGTGACACGTGCTTTAACAAAAGGTTACCTCGTGGCCGCCTGCCACCTCAGAGGTCCTCAAGAAACACTCCACATCACATCCACCCTAAATTAAAATATGAAATAATTCAACAAAATAACTCATACATTTACAAATATTAAAAGCATAATTACAATGCAATTGTAATTATTACAATAACATTGTAATAATGTTACTTGCTGCCAAATGACCCTCAACTCACAGATAACTGTTTCAGCTGAATGAACTCAGAAAAACATTGTGAGGAAGCAAAAATTGAGGGGTCAAACCCAATCCCAGCATGAAGCGGCTGAGTGAATGTTGTCTGGACTCTGTAGATCAGAGTCATGGTTTCAGAGACGCTGTAGAAACACAGAATACCTGCTCTGTGGTCCAGGTACACTCCTATTCTGGAGGAAACTGGACCTGGTACTGGAGTTTTAACTTTGTTGTGATGAAAAGTGTAACTTTTCCTCCCACAGCATAATGACCAAGATTTGTCATTGGATCCAAATTGACATTCTTCTGACCATCTTTTTCTGTTGCTCTTGTATGAAACTGCTATATAAACTCTTCCTCCTCTCCTCTTCACCTCCCAGTAACAACGTCCAGTCAGACTCTCTCTACTCAGAACCTGAGAATAACCAGTGAATCTGTCTGGATGACTAGAATAAAACTGATCCTGATCCATCCTTGTCA
>NW_015113149.1:314637-317390 GCF_001443285.1 Poecilia latipinna | reverse complement strand
GATGAAAAGTGTAACTTTTCCTCCCACAGCATAATGACCAAGATTTGTCATTGGATCCAAATTGACATTCTTCTGACCATCTTTTTCTGTTGCTCTTGTATGAAACTGCTACAAGAACTGCTCCTCCTCCCCTCTCCACCTCCCAGTAACAACGTCCAATCAGACTCTCTCTGCTCAGGACCTGAGGATGATGAGTGAATCTGTCTGGATGACCAGGATAAAGTTCATCTTCCGACTCTTCATCTTCCGACTCTTCATCTTCCGTCTCTTCATCTTCCGACTCTTCATCTTCCGACTCTTCATCTTCCGACTCTTCATCTTCCTCTTTAGGTCCTGATACTTTTCTGCTCCCCTCAGATAATAACAGCTTCCTGTTTGCTGTATTTGGATCCAGAGTGATTTCTCGAGAGTATTTTAAGAATTCAGCTCTGCTGTTTGGTTCTGGTTCTGGTTCTGACAGAAGAACATCCACCTCAGTGACCTTCACTGAGATGTTTGTCCATGAGTCTCTCAGGACGTCCTGTAGTTTGTCTCTGAGCTCTGACACAGCTGCTGTCACGTCCTCAAAGTGTCTCAGAGGACGGATCTTGACCCTGGATGAGTGTGTCGACTCCCTGAGTGCTGGCAGTGAGGGGTAGTTGAGGAGAAACTGGTTGTGATCCTCTGTGATTGAGAGCTGCTCCAGCTCAGCGTCTTTCCTCTTCAGCTCAGTGATCTCCTGCTCCAGCTTCTCCTGAACATCTTTGACTCGACTCACTTCAGTTTCCTGCTGGGATCTGATCTGCTGCTTCACATCAGAGCTTCTTTTCTGGAGGAGACGGATCAGCTCAGTGAAGATCTTCTCACTGTCCTCCACTGTTTTATCAGCAGAGCGATTGATGACCTCCACCTCCTGTTGAAGCAGCTTCACATCTTTCTCTCGGTCCTGGATTCTCTGATGGATTTGTTGTTGACACTTCTGGAGCTTCTTCTGCTTCTCATCTCTTTCTGCTGCAGCTGGGACTGTTTCATGGCCTTTATGTTCATCCATAGTGCAGAGATAACAGATACACTGCTGATCAGTACGACAGAAGATCTTCATCACCTCATCATGACGAGAGCAGATGTTCTCCTTGAGGTTCTTGGAGGGATCCACCAGTTTGTGTTTCTTCAATTCAGGGACATCATAATGAGGTTGGAGGTGATCCTGACAATAAGAAGCTGAACAGGATAAACAGGACTTGACAGCTTTTCTCTTCCTCCCAGTGCAGACATCACAGGCCACATCTTCAGGTCCAGCATAGCAGTGATCAGCAGGAGCAGCTTGGAGTCCAGTCTTCTTCAGCTCCTCCACCAACTCAGCTAACATGATGCTTTTCTCCAGACCAGGCTTCGGTATGAACTCTTTCCTGCACTGAGGGCAGCTGGGGATTCTCCTCTGCTCTTCTTCATCCCAGTGGCATTTAATACAGTTCATACAGTAACTGTGTCCACAGGGAATAGTCACCGGATCCTTCAGTAGATCCAAACAGATGGAACAGGAGAACTTCCTAGAGTCCGTTTGACATCTTGGTTGTTCCATTTCAGCTCTGAACAGCAGGGAGTCTCTAGCGTTTCAGTCTTTCTACAGAAAATAAATGCGTCACTCCATAAGCCAAACCTAGTTTTCCCCCATTTCCCGTCTGATCGACAGATACTTGACTTGTCAGCTCTTGCTTTTTGCTACACAAAGTTCATTCCGATCACAAAGCTGATAGAAAGAAGGAACCATGGAATGTTCAGAATGTTCAGAATGATGGTGGTGGGAAAGTGAAAGGGACTTTATTTAATGTTTGATTTCAGGAAAGAAACTGTTTGCTGTTCCAGGTCACATTAATGGAAAGTTGTCGTGAGATCAGTGCCACAACTGCACATTATTCATGTGGATGCGAAAACATAAATCGGCGCCACCCTCCCCCCACCTTCCCCCAAAGCGAGGATACGTTAAGTGTGCAACTTGCGCTAGATTTACCTCGTTATGTGCGTGAGGTGAAGGAGCGTAAGGCGCGCTGAAGTGTATGGNAAAANATAATCGGCGCGCCATCCCCTCCAGATGGGGTTTTGGCGCCCCCTCTGGTGCTGCTCCCCTATGCGTTGCATGCGCCGCATACTCACTTTTTGCGCCTCTGTTTGAGATAATATATAACTAACAGAAAATTGATTAGACCAAAAGATGAAAAATTAAGTTCAAATTCCAATCAGCCAGAACCTAAAAAACTATAACTTACCATAATCTAATGCAAGATAAATACAGTTGTGAAAAACAGAGTTAAGATGTACTTGTCAGTTTCTTGAGACATGTTGAGTTTACATGTTGAAATAGTTGCCGCTCATTTTTCTTTTTACTACTTTATTCCATATTGTGGTATACTTGCATTGAGTTTGATACTGAAAATACCAGAAATAACTTTTTTGATGTGTTTTTTTTCTTATCATTGGCTTTGAAAATCCCTTTCCTTTATTTCCGCCATTTTATGAAGGAATAACCACTAATGCTTAAAATTCAGGACAACTGCAGCAGCTTCACTTGCCATCCTTATCTAATGATGGTAGACCTACAAATCTGAAAGTACTTCAGTAAAATGCAGTTAGACTTATTGTCTTGCTTTTTAAAGATATTGAACTTATCAAGTCAATAGGCTTTGCAAGTTTTCGTAACACTTTATTTGAAGGGGGGTGAATAAGACTGACATGACACCGTCATAAACATGACATAACACCTGTCATGCACATGA
>NW_015113149.1:307108-310784 GCF_001443285.1 Poecilia latipinna | reverse complement strand
AACAAATTTATATCAGTAATGATTTCTTGGGTCTATTTCTTTTCTTTTAGGGCCACAAAGGCAACATAACAAAAATATCCACCAGGGGGTGCTCTAGTGCGGTTTTCAAAATCTTACTGGTCCAGCTTAACTACACAAAAGGCAGCACACTACTTACAGTTAGTGTAACCTGTAGGAGCAATGATGCACTAAGAAATAAATATGACGTTGAACATGGTCAACATGGAAAGTGTCATGTCAGTCTTATTCAACCCCCTTCAAATAAAGTGTTACCGTATTGATTAATTGTGAAAATAATAAGTGTCTCTTTGTTTTATGTAATGCTGGTGTAAGTAATTTGTATGCTGAAGTCATTTAGGAAAATGTTTTTCGTTTTAGCTCATAGTAAGAACGGCTATTTTGCTATGTTAGCTAATATTAAGCCTTGTAGGTCAAAGTGATGGTAGTGGTCAGAGGCCACTCTTCAATAAACAACTAAAAAAGAAAGAAGTTTGGTTATTGGAGCGTCGTTGTCTGGCTGTCTAGCGGCTGAAAAGACCGAAAACTCAGGGCGAGGACAGCACAAGTAGTGTTGGTATTCTTCGTGTGTGAGATAATTTACCAACTCTTTAGTAGTAAAACATTTTCTGCACAGTAAAAATCTGCAGGTAAACTATTACTTGAGCAAGTTTTGTATTGGAGGACTCTGAACTCAATAAAACTTGGTGTTTGTGTTACATAAATAAGAGATGAAATCAACAAAAGCAGGTTTCTTTTTGAAAATCTTAATCTTACTGTAACAGATGCATTAATTTACAGTCACGATTAAACAGTTAATAATAGAATTTGAATATGCCAGTATTAGCTTTAAATCGGAGGCCAATTTTGCAGGTTGGTTATGTTGGAGTTCAGTTTTGTTTATTCACATGCAGAATGACGTATGGGAAACCTGTTAAAGGAAAAATGTTTATTTGAAAACAGCACATAAAATGATGAAAGATTTATTAAACATTTTCTTTCTTCCATGGTTTGGGAGCAGTTATGGCTGAGGAGGAGAGGTAGGTTAGTGATGACAAGAAAATATGGAACTGAGAAACTGAGTTTCTTACTGGTGAAGGAGACTAAGTGGTGAGAGGGGAGATGAATCAAGTTTGTGGGGTGAGAGAGTGGAACTAATGAGGGTCCAACGCAATTATACCAGGTACAACTTTAAAGAGATTGTGCAATCAAAACAAGCCCACTTGTGCCTTCGTAGTCCACTCCTGGGGCCCCAGGAGGATCCTCAGTCAATTTTGGGCTCTTAGGGGTCACCAGAAGGTCACTAACAATAACGTGCACTGAAACCGGGATGGTAGAGTTGGCCATGAGTGTGGTTGCCCCCTCTGCTTCAGCTAGGGGCTCCCTGTGGTCACGGCATGTACAGTTTTAAAGAGTGGCACCAACAGATTGAAAAAACCCAACCTGTATCTTCATATCCCACTAAACAACATCTTCTCGTCTAACTTGAGATGTTTAGTAACATCTCAAGTTAGACTACATTGCATTGCTCTACTGCATTAGCTCAACGTTTTCTAGACCCATTACTGTTCAGGATTAAAAACAGCTGCTCTTCTTTGTTATAATTATTTTAAAAATGCATTTTATATTCTTCCAATCGGATTGATGTTTTTCCTGTACAGACATGAATTGTGTTAACTTTATTTAATTAATATTAACCCTTTCATGCATGAATTATGATCCTTTGTGTCAGGATTTTTCCCCCAATTTCTTTTATTTTCTTAAGGTATTAAAAAAAAGGCAGGAAATTTTTTTCTTTGAAAATTAATTTTTTATTATTTTTTTTCTTTTTAGGTTATCAATTGCAATTTTCTCCAAATACAAAGTTATTTGAAAAATACATCAGTAGTATAGTTCTTTAAGGGGTTATCTGATGCCACAATATTTTTTGTCGACATCAGATACATCCTACAGCAGAAGGAGGGACTGGGTAGGTTGGCATACTTTTTTGTCTGTCGGCCATATTGGATTCAACAAAAATAATTTCTTCCATTTGCACACAGACCACTGGACATTTGATCACTGCTGACTATTTAGGTTTAATGAACTCAACATAGGATTTGTTACCTAAGAGCCAAATCCCAGCATGAAGCGGCTGAGTGAATCTGGTCTGGACTCTGTGGAGGAGAGTCATGGTTTCAGAGACGCTGTAGAAAGACAGAATACCTGCTCTGTGGTCCAGGTACACTCCTATTCTGGAGGAAACTGGACCTGGTACTGGAGTTTTAGTGTTGTTGTGATAAAATGTGTAGCTGTTTGTGTCAAAATATAACGACCAGGATTGGTCATCAAGTCCAAATAAACATTCATCTGATCTTCCTTCGCTGATGTTCTTGTATGAAACTGCTACATGAACTGTTGCTTTCCCTTCTCCTCTAATCTCAACCTCCCAGTAACAACGTCCAGTCAGACTCTCTCTGCTCAGGACCTGAGCATAATAAGTGAATCTGTCTGGATGATCAGGATAAGACTGTTGTTGTTCCAGTCGTGTTACTTTTCTGTTCCCATCAGACAACAACAACATATTGTGGACTGTGTTTGGATCCAGAGTGATTTCTGTTGAATATTTTAAGAATCCAGCTCTGCTCTTTGGTTCTGGTACTAAAACATCCTCATCATTAATTTTCAGTGGCATGTTTTTTGATCCGTCTCTCAAGATGTCCAGTAGTTTGTCTCTGAGCTCTGACACAGCTGCTGTCACGTCCTCAAAGTGTCTCAGAGGACGGATGTTGATGCTGGATGAGTGTGTCGACTCACTGAGTGTTGGCAGTCGGGGGGAGTTGAGGAGAAACTGGTTGTGATCCTCTGTGTGTGAGAGCTGCTCCAGCTCAGCGTCTTTCCTCTTCAGCTCAGTGATCTCCTGCTCCAGCTTCTCCTGAACATCTTTGACTCGACTCACTTCAGTTTCCTGCTGGGATCTGATCTGCTGCTTCACCTCAGAGCTTCTTTCCTGGAGGAGATGGATCAGCTCAGTGAAGATCTTCTCACTGTCCTCCACTGCTTTATCAGCAGAGACATTGATGGTTTCCACCTCCTGTTGAAGCAGCTTCACATCTTTCTCTTGGTCCTGGATTCTCTGATGGATTTGTTGTCGACTCTCCTGGAGCTCCTTCTGCTTCTCAGCTCTTTCTGCTGCTGCAGAGACAGATTCATGGCCTTTATGTTCCTCCATAGTGCAGAGATAACAGATACACTGCTGATCAGTACGACAGAAGATCTTCATCACCTCATCATGACGAGAGCAGATGTTCTCCTGGAGGTTCTTGGAGGGATTCACCAATGTATGTTTTTTCAATCCAGGGACATTATTGTGGGCTTGGAGGTGATTCTCACAATAAGAAGCCAGGCAGGATAAACAGGACTTGATAGCTTTCATCTTCCTCCCAGTACAGACATCACAGGCCACATGTTCAGGTCCAGCATAGCAGTGATCAGCTGGAGCAGCTTGGAGTCCAGTCTTCTTTAGATCCTCCACTAAATCTGCTAACATGATGTTTTTCACCAGAATGGGTCTTGATACAAACATTTGTCTGCACTGAGGACAGCTGTACTTTCCCTTTTTATCTTCTCCATCCCAGAAGTCATTAATACAGTTCATACAGTAACTGTGTCCACAGGGAATAGTCACCGGATCCTTCAG
>NW_015113149.1:301191-305076 GCF_001443285.1 Poecilia latipinna | reverse complement strand
CTCCTCTAATCTCAACCTCCCAGTAACAACGTCCAGTCAGACTCTCTCTGCTCAGGACCTGAGCATAATAAGTGAATCTGTCTGGATGATCAGGATAAGACTGTTGTTGTTCCAGTCGTGTTACTTTTCTGTTCCCATCAGACAACAACAACATATTGTGGACTGTGTTTGGATCCAGAGTGATTTCTGTTGAATATTTTAAGAATCCAGCTCTGCTCTTTGGTTCTGGTACTAAAACATCCTCATCATTAATTTTCAGTGGCATGTTTTTTGATCCGTCTCTCAAGATGTCCAGTAGTTTGTCTCTGAGCTCTGACACAGCTGCTGTCACGTCCTCAAAGGGTCTCAGAGGACGGATCTTGATGCTGGATGAGTGTGTCGACTCCCTGAGTGCTGGCAGTGAGGGGTAGTTGAGGAGAAACTGGTTGTGATCCTCTGTGTGTGAGAGCTGCTCCAGCTCAGCGTCTTTCCTCTTCAGCTCAGTGATCTCCTGCTCCAGCTTCTCCTGAACATCTTTGACTCGACTCACTTCAGTTTCCTGCTGGGATCTGATCTGCTGCTTCACCTCAGAGCTTCTTTCCTGGAGGAGACGGATCAGCCCAGTGAAGATGTTCTCACTGTCCTCCACTGCTTTATCAGCAGAGACATTGATGGCCTCCACCTCCTGTTGAAGCAGCTTCACATCTTTCTCTTGGTCCTGGATTATCTGATGGATTTGTTGTCGACTCTCCTGGAGCTTCTTCTGCTTCTCAGCTCTTTCTGCTGCAGCTGGGACTGTTTCATGGCCTTTATGTTCCCCCATATTGCAGAGATAACAGATACACTGCTGATCAGTACGACAGAAGATCTTCATCACCTCATCATGACGAGAGCAGAAGTTGTCCTGGAGAGTCTTGGAGGGATTCACCAGCTTGTGTTTTTTCAGTCCAGGGACATCATAGTGAGATTGGAGGTCATTGTCACAATAAGAAACCATACAGACCAAACAGGACTTGACAGCTTTCATCTTCCTCCCAGTGCAGACATCACAGGCCACATCTTCAGGTCCAGCATAGCAGTGATCAGCTAGAGCAGCTTGGAGTCCAGTCTTCTTCAGATCCTCCACCAACTCTGATAAAATGATGGTTTTCACCAGGACAGGCCTTGGTTTGAACTCTTTCCTGCACTGAGGGCAGCTGTGGATTTTCCTCTGATCTTCATCCCAGTGGTTGTTAATACAGTTCATACAGTAACTGTGTCCACAGGGAATAGTCACCGGATCCTTCAGAAGATCCAAACAAATAGAGCAAGAAAGTTTTCCTGAATCCATCTGATTTCTTCTCTGAGCCATTTCACTTCTCAGCAATACTGAATGTCTGAAGTTCCTCTTTTTCCTGTAGATGTGTCTCACAAGAAATGAAACACCAAGTTGTTGCTGATCCCCAGCAGTTGATGTGCACAGCTCAAGGATCCTACCAATACTGACACTTTCAGAACAGTGAAACAGGAAAAACCAGAAATGCAGCTGCAGAGTTGAACGCTGTCTTGAATAAAAGGGAGGAGCTTAGCAGCCGTTTTTCTTGGGAGGGGCAGAGGACTACTGAAGGCTTCAGATTGTACTTAAATTTGTCACTTCATCTCAAAGCTTTTTAAGCATTTCAATTCAGACTCTGAAATTGGCTTCCATTTAGCCAAATTTAATGTTCCATTTCATGCATCTTGGCTCCCACTAGTTACTCTCACTGTAACCAACGTTAATACTATTCATCTGAATGAACACATTTATTAACTCTTTTGTGGTGAACTGTTTGATGCTCATTAAAGATTTGTAAGCTTATTACATGTCCAAGTTTTTACATTAGAGGACTGAATTTTACAAAAAAAATGTTTCATAAGAGGTCAAATGAAACAATCTGCTTGCTTCATGCTGAAAATTCTCTGTTAAAATATTTAACAGTTAATTTGAGCATCTCAGGAGAAGCTCCTGGATTACCCTTGTTTGTGGAGATCAGCTTTGTAAATAATATCACAGTTTGTGAAACTGATGGCCCCAAACATTACGGCATCTTGGATCCTCCCAAACTGATCATCTTCCTCAGGAGTTCAGACAGTTAAACAAGAAATTGCCTGTTCAAAACAAAAGCATCACAACTCAAAATAGCAAGTTAAGCAGGAATAACTAAGGGTGATATAGGCAAGGATCTTTCAAGTTACTAGTATAAGTGATTTGCGCATAGTAGTCAAAATTTTATCCACATACCAGATACTGTAAATGTTCCTATACCTTGGCCTGTTTTTATGTTTGTTCTGTACTGTATAAATATCAATAAGAACAAAACATGAGTAACATGAATGAATCTGCTTATAGCATGTAAATATTATAACATTGACTTCCACTGTTCATTTATTTGGTTAAAGTTTTTTATTTGAGTAAAAGACAGGTATGATTATAACGTTTTTTGTTAAGAATGGTTTGGAAATGTAAATTTTGGGCTAATTATGCATTCAATCAATCCATTATCATTTGCTCTTGTAGCAGCAGTTTTCGTCTTTAGTAAGATGTGCTTCAATTCCTCATAATCCTTCATCAAAAGATGTTTGTTTGATGTGAGACACGTGACGTATGCAAGTTATGTAGCGTAGAATCAGTGAATCTGTGATCGATCTCATTGGTCTGCTGAAGAAATCTGAGGACTCGCAATCACCTGAAGTACTTAAACCTGGCTCGACATAGTTGGACTTCCTGAGCCCAGCTTGGTCTTTGTGAAACGGAAAAAAGTCAGGATGAACTATGGTTCATTTCTGCTGTTAAGTCAAGCATGGCTTTGACTCTTATCCTTCATTTCTGGATTCTACTCTAGTCTCTGGGCAATGAAGAAATGACAACAATGATGGAGATTAAAGAAACTGAAAGTACAATACACATTTTAACCAAATGGATCGCTGGATCAGATCACTGCTGACTATTTATGTTTATTCAACTCAACAGAGACTCCATCATTATAAACCCCAATCCCAGCATGTAGCGGCTGAGTGAATCTGGTCTGGACTCTGTGGAGGAGAGTCATGGTTTCAGAGACGCTGTAGAAAGACAGAATACCTGCTGTGTGGTCCAGGTACACTCCTATTCTGGAGGAAACTGGACCTGATACTGGAGTTTCAAAGTTGCTGTGGCAAAATCTGTACCCGTTTTTGAAACAAATCAAAGACCAAGATTTGTCGTTCAATCCAAATAAACATTCATTTGATCTTCCTTCTCTGCTGATGTTCTTATACGAAACTGCTACAGCAACTCCTTCTCCGCTCCACTCCACCTCCCAGTAACAACGTCCAGTCAGACTCTCTCTACTCAGGACCTGAGGGATATCACTAAATCTGTCTGGATGATCAGAATAAAGCACTTCTTCCAGTTTTTCAGTTTTTTGTTCTTGTTTTTCCACTTCTTGTTTGTCTTTTTCTTCTTCATCCTCTACTTCATCTTCTTCATCCTCTACTTCATCTTCTTCATCTTCGTTGTCTTCTTCATCTTCGTTGTCTTCATCTTTGTTGCCTTCTTCTACATCTTCTTCTTGTACTTCATCTTCTTCATGTTCTTCTTCGTCCAAAGTTGATACTTTTCTGTGATCCTCAGAAAATAACAGTTCTCTATGTGCTGTGTTTGGATCCAGAGTGATTTCTTCTGAATATTTTAAGAATCCAGCTCTGGTCTTTGGTTCTCGTTCTGGTTCTGACAGTAGAACATCCACATCACTTATTGCCAGTTCAATGTTTGTCCATGTGTCTCTCAGGATGTCCTGTAGTTTGTCTCTGGACTCTGTCACAGCTGCTGTCACGTCCTCAAAGTGTCTCAGAGGACGGATCTTGACCCTGGATGAGTGTGTCGACTCCCTGAGTGCTGGCAGTGAG
>NW_015113149.1:294082-298137 GCF_001443285.1 Poecilia latipinna | reverse complement strand
TTGTTCTGAAAGCGAACCCTCAACCTTAGAGACTCTCAGTTCAATGTTTGTCCATGTGTCTCTCAGGACGTTCTGTAGTTTGTCTCTGAGCTCTGTCACAGCTGCTGTCACGTCCTCAAAGTGTCTCAGAGGACGGATCTTGACCCTGGATGAGTGTGTCGACTCCCTGAGTGCTGGCAGTGAGGGGTACTTGTGGAGAAACTGGTTGTGATCCTCTGTGTGTGAGAGCTGCTCCAGCTCAGCGTCTTTCCTCTTCAGCTCAGTGATCTCCTGCTCCAGCTTCTCCTGAACATCTTTGACTCGACTCACTTCAGTTTCCTGCTGGGATCTGATCTGCTGCTTCACCTCAGAGCTTCTTTCCTGGAGGAGACGGATCAGCTCAGTGAAGATCTTCTCACTGTCCTCCACTGTTTTATCAGCAGAGTGATTGATGGCCTCCACCTCCTGTTGAAGCAGCTTCACATCTTTCTCTTGGTCCTGGATTCTCTGATGGATTTGTTGTCGACTCTCCTGGAGCTTCTTCTGCTTCTCAGCTCTTTCTGCTGCAGCTGGGACTGTTTCATGGCCTTTATGTTCCCCCATATTGCAGAGATAACAGATACACTGCTGATCAGTACGACAGAAGATCTTCATCACCTCATCATGACGAGAGCAGATGTTCTCCTGGAGGTTCTTGGAGGGATTCACCAGTTTGTGTTTCTTCAGTCCAGGAACGTCGTAGTGAGATTTGACATGATTCTCACAATAAGAAACCAAACAAACCAGACAGGACTTGACAGCTTTCCTCTTCCTCCCAGTGCAGACATCACAGGCCACATCTTCAGGTCCAGCATAGCAGTGATCAGCTGCAGCAGCTTGGACTCCAGTCTTCTTCAGATCCTCCACCAACTCGGCTAACATGATGTTTTTCACCAGGTTAGGCCTCTGTTTGAACTCTTTCTTGCACTGAGGGCAGCTGTAGATTTTCCTCTGATCTTCTCCATCCCAGTGGTCATTAATACAGTTCATGCAGTAGCTGTGTCCACAGGGAATAGTCACCGGATCCTTCAGAAGATCCAAACAGATGGAACAGGAGAATTTTCCTGAATCCATGTGATTTCTTGTCTGAGCCATTTCACACTGAATGTCTGAAGTTTCTCCTTTTCCTCTAGACGTGTCTTGCAAAAAGCCAAACACCAAGTTGTTACTGATCTGCAGCAGTTTATGTGCTCAGTTCAAGGATCCTACCGATACTGACACTTTCAGATGAGTGAAACAGGAAAAACCAGAAATGCAGCTGCAGAGTTGAACTCTGTGCTGAACAGAAAGGAGGAGCGTAGCAGCAGTTTTTTTTCTATAGATCTTGGGAATAACAGAGGACTTCTAAAGGCATCTCACTTCATGTCAAGCTTTTGAAATATTTCAATTCAGACTCTGAAATTGGCCTTCATTTTACCACATTTAATGTTCCATTAATTTTTTTCATGCATCTTAGGTCCCACAAATTACATTCGCTGTTACCAATGTTAATATTATTTATCTATGTGAAAAGATTTACCAAGTCTACAGTAGTAAAATGTTTGTTGCACAGTAAAAATTTGAGCAAGTGTTGACATTAGAGGACTGAATTTCATGAAAAACAATGTGATGCATAGATAAGAGGTCAAATGAAAAAAAATCTGCATGCTGAATGAAGAGACATGGTTAAATACTGATAGAAATGATCAAGTTTATCATCTACAAAATGATTGCATTAAGTTGTTGCAGCAGTAGTGATCAGCTGACATCCTGTCTCAGGAGGCCACACCCAGGTGTAGAATTTATAAAGAGAAAAAAAGGTCAGACAAGTTGGAATAACAGCAAATTTTACACAACTGGGGAGTTTTTCGAGTAATCGTGGGATGTTTCAAAGCAAACAGCAGTACCACTTTTCTCCTTCCCTTTTCTTGAACTTTACCTGACATTAAATATTGTTTTTTTAGATTGTTGAAGGGAAGAGCCAGGAAATGTGCTGTTAGACATGTTTTAAATATTGGACTGGTTATACTGTATGTTTCTTTAGAGAAAATAGTGTTGTTTCATTCGACAATTATTCAAGTCGTTCAAATATTCACTTCAGCAGTCATTCAGGAAACAGTGATACAACAACCACAAAGTTTAATATGTTTATGAATAATACAATACAATATTTAGAAATAATAACCAAGCCATGGTTTATAAATAAGCTGCTTAATTCATGTATTAAATGGCCTCCAGGTCCACTGACCCAACCCTGGTTTCGCTGCCTTATACTGCTATCTAGTGTTAATTTACAGGTACCAGACAAAATCAATGATAAATTATACTCCCTTTTCTTTTTTTTTACTTTTACATCTTACAGTAATAAAAGTAGGCAAGGAAAGATCAGCTCTGGTTTTATTCTATTCCTTCATTAATTTCACACTAAAGTTTTTTTTTAGCATAAATAACTGTTTTTCTTGATGTGATGAGTATTTCACTATGTCAAATTCTGAAACAATACAACCGACTGATAGTTTCTTACACACTGGGATACATGTTAAAATATTAAAGATAATCATTAAATGTCTGTGAGGTAAATTAGACTTGAGGACAAACAATACAGGATTTTCTCAATTGCACATTTTCACTTTTATATACGGACTACCATTGGTTGCCCATTTTTCATGCCCTTGATGAGGAAATATTAATTTCAGTCGCTACAGATTTGAGACTCTTTTAAAACAAAAAAGGTTTCATTGGCTCTAGTAGCCTTTATTTGGGAGTGAATTGGCAGAAAAGTGGGTAATGAGAGAAGGGGGAAGACATGCGATAACGGTCATCAGGCCGGGAATCGAGCCTACAACGGCCGCATCAAGGACTAAGGCCTCCTTATGTGGGTTGTGCTTAACCCCTGCACCACCACAGCACACCCAGATTTGACACTCTTGACTTAGAAAGTAGGACTTGTTATGAAGTCTGATTCGCCCTAACTCCCAGTGTTGCATGTGCAGCAGAGACATTGATGGCCTCCACCTCCTGTTGAAGCAGCTTCACATCTTTCTCTCGGTCCAGGATTATCTGATGGATTTGTTGTTGACTCTCCTGGAGCTCCTTCTGCTTCTCAGCTCTTTGTGCTGCAGCTGGGACTGTTTCAAATTCATTCATTAAGATTTTCATCATTTCATCATGACAAGAACAGAGGTTGTTGATCAGTTTGACAGAAGATCTTCATTTCATCAATCAACCCGACCACAAAGACAGATTTCAATACAACTACAAATATTCCACTTGCTACATGCAACAGTGGAGAGGAACATCTTCCCTTTAACAGGATGAAACACCTAACAAAACAAAACCTGGTTCTGCATAAGCAGCTATTAATCATAGCCAACTGGAGGCTGAAAAGATGGCGCTTACACAAAAAACACAAAGTTGCTTATCCAGGAGTAGATTCCACGTGGAAGGAAAATTACATGTCAGTTGTGGAATTTGCCATTGTTAGTTTCCGCACTTCCTGTTTTTAGCCTTAGATTGTTGATCCACTTTTCTTATCCTTTCTCTCTAAGTTTTTTAAAAATTAACTCCCTTTTGACCAACTACCTTTGTAACACAAAAATAATGTTTATCTTTTCTCTATTAGAATGGCTGGAACAACCATATTAACACCAAAACACTTTTGAATTTGCTGTGTGGATTCTAACCATTTGTTGATAAACTAATAAATGTAAATGTAATTAACTTAGGTGAATCAAGATCCTCCTGAGCAGTGATAGTCACCATGGCTGAACAGAAACTGGAAGGGGCAGCACCCAAACAAACAACAAAATCAACAAAACAACAAACAAAATGAGGAAGTAGCTCCAGATCAGCTGATCTCTGAGCAGTGAAGAAACAACAACAATGAAGGACACTAGAGACACTGAAACTAAGATATACATTTTAACCATCTGCTATTTAGGTTTCATCAACTCAGCAGAGGATTTATTATTGCAGAGTCCAATCCCAGCATGTAGAGGCTGAGTGAATCTGGTCTGGACTCTGTGGAGGAGAGTCATGGTACCAGAGACGCTGTAGAA
>NW_015113149.1:289882-290301 GCF_001443285.1 Poecilia latipinna | reverse complement strand
GTGTCCAGTCAGACTCTGGATGCTCAGGACCTGAAAACAGTCACTGAATCTGTCTGGATGATGAGGATAAGACTGTTGTCTGTCACCCACAATTGCTTTTCTGTTTCCCTCAGATAACAACAAATTTATATTTACTGTATTTGGATCCAGAGTGATCTCTGTTGAATATTTTAAGAATCCAGCTCTGGTCTTTGGTTCTGGTTCTGACAGTAATACATCCACATCAGTTAGTGCCAGTGAGATGTTTGTCCATGTGTCTCTCAGGACGTCCTGTAGTTTGTCTCTGAGCTCTGACACAGCTGCTGTCACGTCCTCAAAGTGTCCCAGAGGACGGATGTTGATGCTGGATGAGTGTGTCGACTCACTGAGTGCTGGCAGTGAGGGGTAGTTGAGGAGAAACTGGTTGTGATCCTCTGTGT
>NW_015113149.1:246245-286280 GCF_001443285.1 Poecilia latipinna | reverse complement strand
AGACGGATCAGCTCAGTGAAGATCTTCTCACTGTCCTCCACTGCTTTATCAGCAGAGACATTGATGGCCTCCACCTCCTGTTGAAGCAGCTTCACATCTTTCTCTCGGTCCTGGATTCTCTGATGGATTTGTTGTCGACAATTCTGGAGCTTCTTCTGCTTCTCAGCCCTTTCTGCTTCTGCAGAGACTGTTTCATGGCCTTTGTGTTCATCCATTAAGCAGAGATAACAGATACACTGCTGATCAGTACGACAGAAGATCTCCATAACCTCCTCATGACAAGAACAGATGTTGTCTTGGAGAGTCTTGGATGGGCTCACCAGCTTGTGCTTCTGTAATTGTGGGTCATCGTAGTGAGATTGGAGGTGATCCTTGCAATAAGAAGCTGAACAAGATAAACACGACTTGACAGCTTTCATCTTCCTCCCAGTGCAGACATCACAGGCCACATCTTCAGATCCAATATAGTGGCGATCAGCTTGAGCAGCTTGGAGTCCAGTCTTCTTCAGATCCTCCACTAAATCAGCTAACATGATGTTTTTCTCCAGGTTAGGCTTTGGTATGAACTCTTTTCTGCACTGAGGGCAGCTGTGGATTCTCCTCTGATCTTCTCCATCCCAGTGGCATTTAATACAGTTCATACAGTAGCTGTGCCCACAGGGAATCGTCACCGGATCCTTCAGTAGATCCAAACAGATCGAACAGGAGAACTTCACAGAATCCATTTTATATCCTGTTTAATTTCTTCCAAAGAAAACAACTGAGTCACTCCAGAAGCCAAATCCAGCTTTTTCCCCTTTCTCAGCCACCGGACTTGTCAGCTCTTGCCTTTTGCTGCGCAGAGATCATAACAAAGATTTCTCATCTGCTAGAAGGAACCAAGAAATCTTCAGAAAGAACTGAACAGTGGTGGAAAGGCTAAACGGACTTTATTTGATGTTTGATTTCAGGAAAAGATGTTGTTTGCTTTTCCGGCTCAGCCATGGGCTTACATCCTGGAGGAGTCGGGAGGGGCTCCAGACCCTTCCAATCTTGGAAAAGTCTAGAAACCCCCCCACCCACCTCCCAATACAAAATATTGAATAAACGTCTGCATTTAAACAAGATCAATATGAAAAGGCAAAAGCAACAACGAACAAAGTAAATCTGCCATTCATCTAAGAAAATAATAAGAATTATTTTTTTGGTCCCCCCACTACTGTTAGAACAATGGTTCGGTCCAAAGTGTGTGAGGAGCAACAGCTGCCTGCTGAACAGTACAGGCTCCATTGGAGCTGCTGAAGGGAGGAGCTAGCTGCTAGCTGTGGCTCTGCAGCACAAACAAAAATCCTCCATTAAGTAAATACTTAAAGCAAAAGACATGTAACACCCTTTATTTACATTCATTGCTCAATAAGAAGAAACACATTAATAAAAGTCAGACTGCAGTTTGTTATTTCATTACTTTGGCTGAATCATGATAAACAGCCTTGTTATGCCTTGGAAATCAAAACAAGCAAAAAAGGCCACACTGCTTTCATAGACTTAAGCTTTTTGTCAAAGGCAGCAAACATCTCATTCATATTTAACTCTTACATTAATTAGAAGAGTTTGAAATGGGAGAGAGGGGCTGAGGAGTGGCCGACAGCTCTGCGTTTGAGCCGAGAACAGAGGAAAAACAGAAAGTTATACCTTTATTTCTCACTGTTTTCAATATAGAGCCTTTAAAACCACAAAATAAAATCTGAATATTTTTCTATATAAACCCTAGTGCTTTAAGTATTATGTTTAAGTTATGGTACTTCCCAGATATTAATCTCTATCTACTTATTTGTTCTCAGTCACCCAGGACATGACAAAACTAAAAAAGGCTTAAAAATAAAGAAACTTAAGTTATAATTTAAATAGGCCATAAATTGTATTGGGAGCCATTTCAATAAATCAATGTTTATAAGGAATTTTATTAAGAGGAAACTTGTTTTTTTTCAGAACCTTAAATTTTTGTAAAGGTGTAGCAGAGATTAGATCATTGAGACTGAACAAAACTCGTATAGAAGCAACATTTGAGTTTTAGTTTTAGTTCTCAGCAGTTTGTTTACTGAGAAAACAGGTTTGATGTTTTTGGTTCTGCAGCTTGAATGTGGTTTAAAAACTGTTTAAACCACAAAAATTGGTCTTAAGAAATTTTCCTGTTTGTTGTTCCCCCCAATAATGAGATGGGATTTATGCCCTTGGGTTCACCTTAATGGAAAGTTGTTGTGAAATAATATTTAATTAACAGAAAACTGATTATTTTGTAAGGCAAAACAATTAGCTCAAATTACCAGAAACAAACAATAACCTATGATTATTTAATGCAAAGATAACAGAGTTAAGATGTATTTTTTCATTTCGTAAGAATATGTTGAGTTCATAGGTTGATTTAGTTGCATCTCATGTTTCTTCATACTTTTTTCCATTCTGTGTAAATCAGGCGATTTCAACCTCTGCAGTCAGAAGCCTTATGAAAGAAAAGCAAATTTATTTTTATAAGATTTTTGACATTACTGTAGATAAATTGGGCAGTTTTAGTTTTTTAAGAAAAACTCCATTATTTCCACCATTTGTGAAGTAAAAACTACTATGAGTTAAAATTAAAGAACTGCAGCAGTTTCACTTGTTATGCCATCCTCATATATTGAAGGTAGACCTGTTGATCCTAAGTCTGCTGACTGTTAGGAAGCAAAAGGAGTATAAAACCCCAGTGTTGGCCTCACTGCACTAACTTCCTCCTACACACAGAATAAAATTTAAACTTTACTTTTTCTTCTTAAATTACTCAACCGCCAGTCCCCTTCTTTGTCATCTGAACTCCTATTTTTTCTGCTCCAGTAAGAAGCTCCAGTTCACAGTGGATGTAATCTATTCCAAGGTCTTGTCTTAACTTGCTGCAGCTCTCAGACTCTGGATCAGTCTGTCTCTAAATATTAGCTCTGTACAAACACTGGGACATTTTAAATCTCTACTAAACACAGTTTTATGGGCTGACTTTCAGCAGAAGTCAACAGAAGCATTGTTCTTTACCAGCCTTTGTCATTGTTGTTCTAGTCATATTGTTTAATTTTCTAATTGTACTTAATTCTTCTATATATGTTTATTACATAACTGCCTCACATTACTGTATAATTTTATGTTATTAGCTGGTAAAGTGTTTGGGCCACATGAGTGATTGGAAATGTGGTAAATAAATAAATTTAACCTTCACGCTGATCTGAGGTCACCTCTTCTGTTTAGTGTTGATCTTTCATGTTCTCCATTCTCTGGAATGTATTTAGCACTATTGTGCTACCATGAAAAGTGTGGCTCAGTCAGAATTGCCTTTCAGGAGGCTGAATAATAGTGAAGTAATAAGTAACCATGAGTAAATATTTCTATTTCCTTTTTTATTAAATATCCTTCCTCAATTCATTTTCCACTTTCAATATTCTGGTAGCAGTGGGCAGAGTTAAAATTTTCAATAGATAAAAATATTAAGTATAATGAAAAATATCCATCATAATAAAAAGAAAACATGACCCAGTAAATTCAATTTATTTGTTTTTATGATCAAAACATAATGAAACGTTATTTTTATAAAACATTTAAAACATTTTACATGAAATCAAAAGCAAACATAAGGATCAGCTAAATAAAACAATAAGCAGTTTAAACTGTTAATAATTCATTAGTTTCTTAAATGATTCATGAGTTAAACAATCATCCAATCCACATCTGATTAAAACACAATAACAGAATCAAATTATATTAAAGCTGATTACATTTTTATCTTTAAACTTTTCACAATGCAAACAGACTTTCACCCCCAGATTTGTGTTAATGTGACAATAAAGTTCAGAAACAGATGACAAGCATTGAGGGAATAAAAGTTAAAACCTGCTCATCTCCCTGGGTCCGTGATGCCACGTGTAAAAGGGAAACCGAAACCACACAACACTGTTTTTTTTTTTAATGTTTTCTGTCAAAACAAGTAAAAATTAAACCTTAACTGCCAAAGTTCAAATCTTGAGCATTCAGTGTAAAATCCTCCTGAATCGTCTTAAGGAAGAAATTTTCATCCCATATTAATCTTTTATATCAGTGCTACACTTTCATCAGGCTTTAAGTATTAATTTATCAATTAATTGATTTGATAAGGTCTCATAAACTGTGGACTCTTATTAATGAACAACAAATGCATCAGTCTGAATAAATCAAATAGATAATTTCTTATCAGTGTGAAAGTGAAGGGAAATTATTCTACTTACTCAGTGAGCCTTAAAAAATCAATTGTACATTCATTGAATGATCATAAGGAATCACATTACTGCCAAAATCTAAATAACCTTGTAGCTTTGTGAATATTTAATTATCAAAAGTCTCTCTCTCAATACAAAAACAGGATGTTACACTAAATTAAAACCATATTTTAACAAAGTTGATTCAGTTGTCCCTCAGTGTTTTTCTTAGTGTTGACACATCATCTACTTTATTTATGGAGTTTGCATAAGACTGACATGACACTTTCATAAACATGAAGGACTTTTAATGAAAGTTAATGATGGTTGTCAATCAGTGTCATTCAGCAAATAATAACATTTAATGCAAAGTTCACATTTACTGGACCTTTAATGCATTTTTTAATGCAAGTTTGGATTGAAAGTGTCATTATTTACCAACTAAAATAATTAAAAAGCCCAGTTTGCTTTGCTCTTGGTACTTTGGTTAACTCTAATGAGCTCAGCTGTGGTTCCATAATCTAAAAGCCAAAGCCCGGCGTAGAGCGGCTGAGTGAATGTGGTCTGGACTCTGTGCAGCAGAGTCATTTTCTTAGAGATGCTGTAAAAACACAAAACACCCAATTTGTAATTGAGATAAACTCCTACTCTGGAGGAAACTGGACCTGATACTGGAGTTTTAGCATTGTTGTAGGAATACAAGTAACTATTTGCGTCACAGTGCAAAGCCCAGGATCTGTCGTTGAGTCCAAATCCACATTTTTCTGATGTACCTGTTCTGGAAATGTTCTTGTATGTGACGGCAACTTCAATCTCTCCCCCCTTCCACTCCACCTCCCAGTAAGAATGTCCAGTCAGACTCTCTCTGCTCAGGACTTCACAAAAATAAGTGAATCTTTCTGGATGATCTTCATAAGGCTGCTGTTGCTTCATTAATGTTACTTTTCTGTTTCTATCTGATAACAACAGAAATTTGTTTGCTGTGTTTGGATCCAGAGTGATTTCTTGTGAGTGTTTTAGAAAGTCAGCTCTGGTTTTTGGTTCTGGTTCTGGCAGTAAAACATCAACTTTACTCACTGTCAGTGAGATGTTTGATTTTATCTCTGTCAGTAGGTTTTCTAGATCGTGTTTTGCATCTGACACAGCTTTCCTCACGTCCTCAAAGTGTCTCAGAGGACGGATGTTGATGCTGGATGAGTGTGTCGACTCCCTGAGTGCTGGCAGTGAGGGGTACTTGTGGAGAAACTGGTTGTGATCCTCTGTGTGTGAGAGCTGCTCCAGCTCAGCGTCTTTCCTCTTCAGCTCAGTGATCTCCTGCTCCAGCTTCTCCTCAACATCTTTGACTCGACTCACTTCAGTTTCCTGCTGGGATCTGATCTGCTGCTTCACCTCAGAGCTTCTTTTCTGGAGGAGACGGATCAGCTGGGTGAAGATCTTCTCACTGTCCTCCACTGTTTTATCAGCAGAGACATTGATGGCCTCCACCTCCTGTTGAAGCAGCTTCACATCTTTCTCTTGGTCCTGGATTCTCTGCTGGACTTTCCTTCGCTTTGCCTCAAGTTCCTTCTGCTTCTCAGCTCTTCCTGCTGCAACTTGGACTGTTTCATGGCCTTTGTGTTCATCCATTAAGCAGAGATAACAGATACACTTCTGATCAGTACGACAGAAGATCTTCATCACCTCATCATGATGGGAGCAGATGTGTTCCTCAAGTTTCTTGGACGGATTCACCAGCTTGTGTTTCTTAAATTGAGCAACATCATAGTGAGGTTGGAGGTGATTTTCACAGTAAGAAACCAAACAAACCAGACAGGACTTTACAGCTTTCATCTTCTTTCCAGTGCAAATGTCACAGGTCACGTCTTCATGTCCAGGAAAGCAGCGATCAGCTGGAGCATCTTTGAGTTCAGTCTTCTTTGTATCCTCCACCAACTTTTCTGGCATGGTGTTTTTCTTCAAGGCAGGCCTCAGTGTAAAAGTTTTCTTGCAATGAAGGCAGCTGTAGATTCCCTTCTGATCTTTTCTGTCCCATAAGTCTTTAATACAGTTCATGCAGTAGCTGTGTCCACAGGGAATAGTCACTGGATCCTTCAGTAGATCCAGGCAGATGCAACAGGAGACTTGAGAATCCATCTGAACTCCTTTCTGTGCCATATCCCACTTCAACAAAAGTTTGTTAAAACATTATTTGCCTCTACTGCACATAAAGCCACCTGCATGCAGAAAAACACAACGTTCTCCTTCAAAAAATAGAAACATTCAGTCCTGGGGCTTTTCAAGTTCTGCTGTGCAGCTCTGTGAATCTGTTAACCTTCTTTTTAGAAGGGAGGAACCATTGCAAGGATTTATAATTATGTTATCAGGTATCAGTATTTATGAGTACATAGCAAACATGCCCTTTGAACATTTACAGCATGTTTTGACCACTTATAAACCTGCAAAAGTATAACTTGGATCATGTGACAAATGTGATGAAGAAAACACTTCTATGAAAAAAACAGATGTCTCCTCTAAACCAAAAAAGAGAAATTTAATTTCACCAAATCTTTAGTGGTTCCAGTCAAGGATGTAAAACAGACTGAAAAAAAAAACAAAATTTTTCAGGCTCAAGATTTGTTCCAATTCATTTAGTTTAAAGAAAGCATGATAAAAAGTGCAATTTTGACAGCTACTATTGCTTAAAAACAATGAAGACATTAACTTAAGAGGACTTGCACATTTACTTATAAAACCAGAATGAGTGTGTATGTGTTTGGATTCATGAGTTGATGAGATTAGAAAAAGAAAATAAGGTACTGCTCTGAGTTTATTTTAAAAATTATTTTGGGTACTACTCATCATCTGTCTTGCCTCTTAATGAGAATAGATGGAAGTTATAATCTTAGATACTTGGGTATTCTGCAATTTATTGTCCTCAAAATATGAACTGAACTAAACAGAAACATTTTTAAGATTTTGGCAACTTATACCAATGAAATCTTACAATCTATGCTTCAACGTCAAATCTTTGTTAAAATAAAGGAGATATTTTGTTTTACTCTAGTTTCTAATACAAATTTCATAGTTCACTTGAAATAAGACAAAACTAACTTACAAGTAACTTTTCAGCAAGACATATAAGCTTATTTTAAGTCAATAATTCCTTAATATTGAAGAAAAAGTCCTTGTACCATCGGGAGATTATTTTATTTATCGGAAAATGTCTCATCATGTGTGAAATTATCTGCCATTGGAACTAGTACTTTTTCATCATTAAATAATTATTGACTTAAAACAAGCTCCTATTTCTAGCTGATAATCCTACATGATCACAATTTCTGTAATCCCCCCCAGCACAAGTGAAGCACCTGCATGTATAGAACAAAAGAGCTTGGATGAAAACAGACTTCCACTGGACTGACACTGGACACAGATGCCTGTCTTATGCATTACTTTAAATACACTTTCTTTGAAGAGCTTGGATGAAAACAGACTTCCACTGGACTAACACTGGACCTAGTTCCAGACTCTTCAGCATTTTATGCATTATTTTGTACACTTTCTTTTGAATTACACTTTTGTACAGCGAGATCCTTAATAGCTATGACTAGCTACACTGCAAAAATGCAATATAGATGAAAAAGTACTAGTTCTTTTGGTATGTCATTATAATCTGCCAATGGAACAAGTACCTTTTCAATATTAAGGAATTATTTACTTAAAACAAGCTTCTATTCTTGCTGAAAAGTTATTTTTTCAAATTCACCAAGATATTTACACTAGAAACTAGACCAAAAATACTTGGTAAGATTTTGTGTTTTTGCAGTGTAAATGCTGCAAATGTCAAAAGACTTTAAAAAAATTTACTACAAAGTAAGTGATTGCAGGCATGAACCCAAGCAGAATCAAAATGTGATTCAGCAAACTCTTAAATTCAACCAGGTGACTGACTTGTTTTTATCAACAGATGCAGGAAGTAGGTCACATTAAAGGTGGAAATGTTTAATGATTTATTTTTGTCTGTCCAGCTTTCAATGCCCACAGTAAATCCGCAGATGTCTCCTAAACATGAGGAAGTGCACCTTTAAGGTGTTTTCCCCTCTCTGTAGGAAGCTGATGCTAAAAGATGTCACAGCTGCAGGATGTTTTTATATTTAAAAACACAACAGTATACAGCTGTGTCAGCAAGACTTTTATTTCACAGTTTAATTCATCTTTTCTCAACACAAATAAGGGATTCATCATTTCCACCCAGATCCCAGCAAACATACATGTTTTCACCTCAACACACATAAACATTACAGCTTATTGAGATTAAAACATGTCATTAGAAAACACTGCTGTTCCCACGGTTCCTTCATGTCAAAACTTGACTCATTTTATCAAAGGCATCTCAGGAAGAAAATGTTTTACCCAAATTTATCTACTGTATATATTTCAGTTATTACCATGTTGTAGCTGAGTTAAATGAACATGAAGCTCAGTCTCTGCTTTTTTGAAAAATTAGACCAATTTCCTTCAAAATTTGGATTTTTGTCACTTCATGCAAATGAAATTCAGTTTCAATCAATAATAATGAGGCTTGAAGTGATGTAAACACACACACATGCGCACACACACACACACACACACACACAAACAAACAAACAAACAAACAGGGCCCAGTAAGTAAAGCCACCTGAGTCAATCTGCTTGGAAAAATTCAGTTCAGCTACATCTTATCTTCGATCTCCGCGTTGCACAATCCAACATTCAATAAAACATGAACACTGCATGTCAATAAAGCTTTATCTGTGATTTAAAGAGAACCGGCCTCAACGTTTCAATGGGAAGTTTACAGTTTACAACCAGAAGGACCAGAGAGTTGCTTCTCTACTTTTGGTTACCTGTCAGGGAGACAGAAAATCAGTAGCAAAAACAAAAAAATAAACTATTTACTGCAAACTAAAATATAAATGCAGATAATATTAACCATTGCTGCATACATACTTTAACCATTAAGTATTAGGGCTGCACTAAGAAAAAGTAAAAAATTTAATTATGAGAATAAAGTCATATGAGAATAAAGTCATAAAAATATGAGAATATAGCAATAAAATTACGAGCATAAAGTCACATGAGAATAGTTATATGAGATATAATATTTCAAAAATAAAGTTGTAATATGACTTTTTGTGGTAACACCACAACTTTACTCTCATATTATTCTGACTTTATTCTCACAATTTCATTATTTTATTTTCTTAACAAGGCCCTAATACTTTATTTTCTTTCAGTTCTGGATTCATGTTTTCTTTTTTAAGTTTTCAGTTTTCTACTTGAGAGTTTATCTGCAAAAGTAAATAAATTTGGGAAAACACTTTTTTTTTTTTTTTACAAAGAGTTTGAAAAAGTAAAACATTTTATCAAAGATTCTGATGAACTGAATAGTTTTCCTCTCAGTTTTGACTCGGGCGTCAGCAGGACAAACAACAACAACTGAAGGCTCCTCTTGGTTTGGTATAAAGCAAAGAGAAAAGAATTAAGACCACTGGGTTCATAGCAGGCATAGAAGGTCAAAGGTCGAGGCGCCAATCCAGAGTTTGGCTGAAGTTTTTCTCCCAGGTGACAGCAGCTCAGAAAGACGGGCTTGTTAGAAACTCAATAACAAAAGTTTACGCAATTTTACACCCCAGTGATAAGCAGAGTGGTGAAGGACGGATGATAACAGTCTGAGCTCATCCGAAACTTTTACTCCCCAACTTCAGATACACGTTTCTGACTGAATACATTTAAGAAACTAAAACATTTGACTGCAGACAACTAAATGCAGCTAAAAATCTGTTTCCATCAGCAAAAATCAGATTTTGTTTTTTTTAATTTTATTTACATTTGTGCCTTGATGCACCTGATTCAAATCTCTTTGGCCATTATTAGGAGTTGTGTAAAACAGGGGTGTCCAAAGTGTGGATCGGGGGCCATTTTTGGCCCTAGAAATGATGCTGTTCAGCCTCTGATCACAAGTCAGACGTGGCAAAAACTAGGCCAACAAACAGAGAAAATAAGAATTTGAAAATGTTATGTTTCTGTTAAAAGGCAGCACTCCAAAGCCCTGTTTATGGTTTGGATCTTTAATGATGTACAGTCCATACAAATGTTTTAAGAAGGTAAAACTTAAAAAATAAAATAATAAATAAAAATCACAATTTTTGCATTTTAAATTAATGAATTTTGAGGCCTGCCAGTAGCTTAAATTTGCCATTTTTGGTGAATCAATTGGATACCACTGGACTAGTTCATGTAATGTTTAGCTGCTTCCCATTGTATAATAATTCAGCCTAAATTGTTCAGTTAAAGCCCAGTTTCTTCCAAATCTTTACTTCAATTGAAGCCCAGTGACGGAGGCTTTTTATGTGTCAAAATCAGCCCAAGAATGGCTGAATTTTAACGATTTCGATGAATTTGAATGTTTGTAGATTCAGGAGAGCCTCCAGCCAAACTCTGAGTGAGCGACTCCAACCAAAGGTCAAGGCCATGGAAAGGTTGCATCACTGCATCAGGTCAGTGCGTTTATTCAGACACTTTCTTTTCAAGTTTTATGGACGGGAACTGCTTCCCCATTGATGCAAACACCCATCTCAGAAGTTCCTCTTTCCCAAAAGCGAAAACATCAAACAGACACGCAGCTTTGGACAGACAATTTCATGGAAAGTGCAAATGGAGACAAACGTTAGTTGGATGTAACATGATTATAGAAAAGAAAGAGATTCATTGATGTTTGCTACCTTTCCTCACAGGTCATCACCAGAAACCCTGAATCCCAAATATCAGTTTTTTTAACTATCTAAATACTGAAATTACATTTTAAATGCCAAAATGGTTTATTAGTTATGTGAAAAATCATTTTCTTTAGGTAGGATTTTTTTTTGAGGCGTTGATGATGAGATTGTTCTTTTCATTTGTAACACTACTTATTCTTCAATCTGCTACTGTTTTCCTACTTCACAACAGACTCACACAGACACTGACGGACAGAACGGTATCTACAGTATTTACAGACTTACCCTTTTATCTAAAATGATATAAAGTGAGGAGAAGCAAAGAGCTCATCGTTTGGTGTGCCCTTAAGTTCAGTCCAAATGCATCTTTGAAGCGATGCTTGAACAGTTCAGGTGATAAAAATGGACGTCAGTCAGTTGAATATAAAACAAAACGTTTTAAAGTAGGTGAAGGTCTGAAGAAGCAGAAAACAGGATGACTGAGGCTGAATCCCATTTCCAAAGGTCAGATCAAATCTCTTTTCCAGACTAAAATGTCAATATTTTTTCATATTTTCTAACAGTATTCAGAATTATTACTAACAAACGTANTTTATTGTCTCTGTAGTTTAAATTATAAAATTTGGCTTTAAATCCAGCAAGGTGGAGAAGAACAGGCTCTGCTGGCTTTTAAGCATTTTATTTAAAACCAAGCTCCTAATATTTACAGAAATCGTCTTATTTCAGGTGTACTAAGACATTTGTACAAGAAACTGGAACCAAAATACTTGGTAATATTTAGTGTTTTTGCAGTGCAGCCTGGATATGATGAATAGGAAAAGGGATTCAGTTCAACAGATGTGTTTTGAGCTCCGACTTTTTTTTCTTGCTCATTATATCTTAATTAAAAGCCAAAATTCAGATTTGCTGCCTTCATTTTTCCAAGATTCTTCCAATCAACTCAAACTTCAGTTTATAACCAGACAAAATATATTAAAAAATTGTTCCTTCTGGACGAATATTTCCAAAGATTCTGCATTATTTTTATAAAGATGGGAATATTCTGGTAAAAAAACAAAAACAAAACAAAAAAACGACTGGATCAGCAGCGCAGACAGGCACAGTGCTCAAATATCTCCTCAACAGGTTGATACAAGTAGAAGAAGACGACAACGTGAGTCTTCTCCAGGGAAGGAGAGACAAAAGTTGGACATATTTTCAGATAAATGGAAGACATCCTGGCTTGGCAGGAACTTCAGAGAAGGTTAGAGCCGTAAAATCAGTAAGGTCCGTTTAAAGTTCACTCCAGATCACAGCGTTTAACCAGGAAACTTTGGTCCGTTCAGAGGCGTCGTGTGTTCATGGACGTCCTGCAGGCAGCAGCGGCGCCTGTTTTAACGGATCAGAACCGGACCGTGTGCAAAACCTTCTGAGGATCAATTGGCACGCGCTCTGGACGGTTACCAGGAGACAAACTGGATTTAATACTGGAGAGACTGGTCTGGGGTAAATAACCAGGAAACTCAGTCCATGTCAGAAGACCAGAGAAGGGGAGGAAATAAACTTTGGGTTCATTTTAAATTGTGCAAACTCGTTTGGTTTGCTGGAAATTAAAATAGATTTAAGGCTATTTTGTTTACCCAATTTCTGCAAACTTAAACATGAACTATAATAAACCTGATTTAGGGAAAAGAAACTAGATATACGATTAGTGATTGAGTTTCCATGGAAACAGGAACCAGAATCAAATGTCCAAACTGAGATAGTGGGCTTTGTTCAGTTTTTGAGAGCAAAGGCAAATTTCTCAAACTTATTTAACATTTCTGACCAGATCTGAGGGAAAATCCTGCAGATGTGGTGAATAAATCTGTAAGGATGCCTGTCAGTAGCTGCGTTTCCACTGATCAAATCTTTTCAGTTATGCAAGTCATCTTTTTTCAGGAAACATGGCAAAATTTTCAATAAAAACCTTTTTTTCCCCAACATTAATGGGATACCAACAGTTTTGCACAGACATGAAATGGAAACGCAGCTACTGGACAGTTTGGTTTCAAATGAAACGTCACCTGGTCCCTAAGATGACGTTGGGAAAACTTCACTTTGTGTGTAATTCAGTCACTAGTTGAGCAGCAAAAATGTATTTGAGAATGTTTAATTTCATCTGTCTATATTTTAAAGTTTTACTTTCCTAGAAATGAAAGGGAGCCGGTTGCAGGCAAATGGAGACTTTAGGAAGATTATTTGGCTCCCAGTTGGTGAAGCCTCTCCAGACTGGATCGTGCTGGTTCCCTCAGACCAGTGGGTCTGGGATGCGGCCTAAACCAGCGGTGAGGGAACTTGTTTCGTCTCCAGAATCGGAGACTCGCGATCCGACTCGTGCGCGTCTTCGCTGCCGTGATCTTCAGGGCCGCTCACAGCGTTGGACTCTCCCGGCGCCTCGTCCTACAAAAACAGCAACTTTACCACCATCATAAACACATTTCTACACGGTAAGAACCGAATCGCTGCAGCCGAGTGGAAAAACGTTCATTTTCATGCTGCTTACCGTCACCCAGGGGTGGGAGAGGACTTCCTCTGCAGTGAACCGAGCGTCGACGTTCACCTGCAGCATCTGACTGATCAGCATCTGAGGAGTGTCAGCAGTAAAACACTGGTCTGATACGAGATGTAATAACATCTACAGACGTCAGAATGGGATTTAGATTGTTTCTTTTAGCTTCACTTTGATTTCTGATTAGTTTTGTTGCCATTTTCTGCTCCGAATGACCAAGTTTTAGTCTAAAACAAACTAAAACAGACAATCATTTGATTTCAGTTCTTTTTTTCTCAACAAGATATTAATGTACAGAGATTTTGACTGAATTTATGGTCATTTCAAAGAACAAACAATGATTTTTATCCCTGTTATTGGGTTATTGATAAGCTGTAACCTTGGTTTACTTTAACAGGTTGATATCTGACGTTTATTTTTCCTAAACTGAGCCGAACCTTTGCTGATAGGCTGATGTTGTCCCAGTCTGGAGATGGAAACTCCAGCTTCCCTCTGAGGATCTGATCAAACAGTTCCTCCTGGACGTTATTCTCACTGCGGGACGTAAAGCAGATTTCTGTTAGTACAGACACAAATAAAACACACTGTAGTTAAAGTTACAAAAATATGCAAATTTGTATTGAATCTGTTGAAAAAATGACAAATATTCCAGTTTTTCCCACCAACTCAAACATAAAATAGGAAACATTCATAGTAACATGAAACCAACACAGGATGATGTGAATAAAAACATTTATTAATAATTTCCTGGATAAAGTAAAACGTTGCGTTTACTGACCTTCTGAAAGGTGGGAATCCACAGAGCAGGATGTAGGCGATGACTCCAGCCGCCCAGATGTCGACCTTCAGACCATAACTAGAAGAAAACATCAACATTACTGGCTGTTTATGAACCAATGGGATGATTTACTCACAAAAATATGGAAAATAAACAATCTAGCAAAACACAAAGATCAAGAAGAAATCCAATAAAAATGTGTGACTTGCATAACTTTAGAGTAGATTAAATCCAAATAAAATCTTCACAAAGACAAGATGTTATCACTATGAAAAGTATTTATTGCACATTTAAGACATTTTTCTTTTGATTAACAAGACGGGAGATCTAAAGAATCTTTATCATTTCTGTCGCATAATAAAAACATCCAGAAGCAAATAAATAAATTTATAAAGGAAAAAAAGAAAGAACCATCCATGTTTTTCAGTAGGTTTAAAAAAATATTATTTCATTTTTAGTCTCTGTAAATCTGAACTTTTAGCTTAAATAGGTTTGTTAAAAACCAATGAAAAATAATAAAACTATTTCATTTAGCAGCTTTAGAAACGATTGTTGGATCTCTTTGTATAAACTAAAATCAACCACCCAGAGCCAAAAAATGGATAGATAAAGAATTTCATCAATTAACGAATGGAAAGAAAATGATCTGGGAAATTCAAAGGAACACTGGAGGAACTGGCTGTTGTGTTTTACTTCCCGTCTCTCACCCGGTCTCGGCGATGATCTCCGGCGCCACGTACGTCGGCGTGCCGCAGACGGTGTACAGCGGACCCTCCACCACCGTGGCCAGACCGAAATCCCCCAACTTCAGGGACTTGGTGCCGTCCGGATACTCGCACACCTGCAGAACGAAAGCAGAACTGAGCGCCGCAGAGCTCAGGTTAAAGCAGAAGATGATGCGCTTCGCACCAGCAGGTTCTCTGGTTTGATGTCTCGGTGCACGATGTTCATCCGGTGCAGATACTTGATGGCTCCGGCCAGGTTGAACACCATGGCGCTGGCGTCTCGCTCGCTGTACTTGGTGGACGAGGTGATGGCGTCGAAAAGATCGCCGCCCTGAAGGAACCAGTTAAACGTGGAGAATGGAGCTTTTATTTATTCATTTAATGATTAAACAATGAAAAAAACAATTAATAACACATTGAGAAATTTCTTATTTGTTTAATCTAAGCTTAATATTATCAGTTTATTTAGTTTTGGATTTAAAAAATGTATTAACAGTATAAGATCTGATCCTGGAAAATGCATGAAACAGACAAAAATACAGAAATGTGCCAAAAAATTTTGAGAAATATGATTTTTTAAAAATCTAAGCCTAATATTATCAATATTGTTTTAGTTTCTGATAGAAAAAACAAAAAAAACAGTAACGCTAAAAAAATCTGAACATGAAACGACTTTTTTTCTCATTTAAAGGTCTGATATTGGTGGCTTCAGGGTCAAAGGTCAGAGGTCAATCAGAGGACCTTAACGAGCTCCATGACCAGGAAGAGCTGCGTTGGCGTCTCGTCCACCTCGATCAGCTGGATGATGCTGGGATGTCGGACCCGCCTCAGAACCGCCACCTCGTTCTCTATCAGGTGTTCCTGTTAGAGAAACGTTTTACCCAGAAAACATTTTATTCTGCTAAACCAGATAAAAAAGTTAAACACAAACTGATGTTTTTAAGCAGCTTGTTAGTTTTATGAGAATTCAGTTTGTTATTAGTTTGGATTGTTGCAGAAGAGCGATGATAAAACTGTTTTTTGCAGAGTGAGAGCTGGAAGCAGCAGCTACCTTCCCGCAGCATCGAGCTTTATCGATGATCTTCAGAGCGAACTCCTGTCCCGTCGACCTGCGGAAAGAAACGAGCAGGAAGAGTTAAAACCTCCAGCTGATCAATCATTTTACTCTTGTCAATCAGCGAATCCTGAGTTTAAGCAGATTAAATGAGTTTTAATTAAAATATTTGGCAGAGAAAATGGATTAAAACTGACAGATTATTTTAGTTCAATTATTCTGATGATTTATTGATTATTCGGTTGTAGATTTTTCATTTAAGCCTTGTTATTAGGAATGCACATAAAATAATTTAGTTCGTTTTTAAATAATAAAATGGACATTAAATAAACTAAAATGCAAAGACAGTATTCCTTTAGTGAAGGCTTCATTATTTGTAGGAAACTGCAGCTGATAAAATAATAATTATGTATTTTTCTGTTTAACATCAATAAAGTAAAACTGATCTGGTGATCAATCTGTGGATCAATCAACTAATGACTGGATAAAAAAAGGTGATAAGTTTGTTTGTTTTTTACAACAATTGAAAATTTACAAAGGATTTTTTTATCTGAAATAAAAATATTTTTCTTTTCTATAGTTTTGGCTGAATTACTGCTCTAAATGGCCTTTTTTGTACTAAATTACTTATTTAATTACAAATGTGCAACAAAGGATTCTTAAAATGATTATTTTTGTATTTATCCAATTAGTCTTTTAATTTAAAAACATGAAAATCATCTAACTACTTCCATAGCGTTTAAAGTGAGGTTTACCTCTCCACACACTCCTTCACCACGGCAAAGTTTCCGTCTCCGATCACTTTTCCCACCTTGTACTTCTCGTTGATGGTGGAGGACGAAACGGATCGGTTTCCGTTCACTGAAAGAAAAAAATAATTATTTTATGAATAATAAGAAGCACTAAAAAAGCTAAACTCAATCTGCTGCTTCGTCTTCATCTGCGATGCTTCATCTCAAACATTTCCTGGATCTTCAGTGGATTTTTCTAATAATAAAGGCTAAAAACTGTCATGTTTTTAAGAAACAACTCAAAAATCTTCATTAAATTTCATTTTTACCACAATGGAAGCACAAACCTTCCTCTGCGTCGTCGTCCGGCTGCTCGGCTTCCCCGTTCACATCCGTGGAAGACGCACGGCGAGGCAAGATCTGACAGTAAGACAACAGATGTTAGGGAATAAAACCAGGTCAGATCCGAGGTAGTACTGTAGGAAATCTGAATTATAAACTGAGAAGATGTTTTTAGATTTTAATAGCTTTTTTTGAGTAAATGTAAATATATTTGTTGAGAAAGATCCACATTTATGAGCTGCTTCCTTTTTCAAAGCCATTTATAACTTCAAAACAATGAAAATTTGGGCCTTTTACCTGATTTTTATCATTATTTTTGTTGTCTATGTGATGAGGTTTTAGTCATTTTTCTTAATGCTTCATAGTGTTTGTAATTTGATGCAAAATAAAGGTGATAAACTTTTAAAGGAAACAGGACAGAAGAAAGAATCACTCTTATGTAGGAGAACTGCAGTAGCTTCCTGCAGCCACCAGGGGGCAAACTCTGCTCATCTCTTTTTACTTTAGCAGCAGAAGAAACAGAATCTGACCTTCCTTATTCTGAATATGGAAGAGATTTTCTTCCAAGTTTCTGCTGCAGAAACAGTTCAACACTAAACTCTTTCAGGTTTGTCAACTTAATTTAAATCAGTTTAATTTGAATTAAACTGATTTAATTCAGTTTTTCCAGGAAAACAATCTGAGAGGAAACTAGTTTTGAAACATAAATCGTCCCTCTGACCTTTAAGTTGCGTCGTGTCCCAGGACTGGTGGGAGACGGACTGGACCTGTTGGACTTTATAGCTGACTGGGATCCTGACACCTCATTGGCTGCATGACGGAGAAAAGAGCGATCTGATTGGTTAAAACGTGTTCGTATGTTTAAAGTCACCGAGTCGTTTTAAGATCCATAAAACAACTGAAAGAAAACATTTAATCAACTTCAAACTTTCTAAACGTATCAGTATGCCCAAAATATACAACTCAATGGTTGGTTGGATGGTTGGTTGGATGTTGCTCTTAAACCAATAATCTCCTAAACTGGTTCTTAAACCTGTGTCTCCATGGTAACCGTCCTGGTTCCCCACCTGAGCCCGGCGACTTGGTCCTGGATAAACCTTTGGGTGGAGTCCTGGAGGAGGAGAAGCCGGAGCTGCTGGGAGTTTTGGGGGTTTTCTGAGGAGCAGCTGGACGAGGCGTCTTGGTCCTGCACTCTGGAGACGGACAGACGGACAAATGGACAGATGGACGGTAAAGTTGGTTACTTTTGTATATGTTTCATGTTTCTATCAAAAGTAGGTTTTAAATTTTCATGTAGAAACTCTTCAGGTTTTGTTGATTTTCAATAGGAGCTGCTGTAAAACCAGGAGAGATTCACCGATAAATCAGCCATGATTTTCTAAACTTAGGATGGATCAGCCGAAACTGATCATGATTGTAAAGGAAGCTCCATTTCTGCTTTTCAAAGCTGTACAATTGTATAATTGTGCCTGTTTGCAGCTATTTTAAGGTGTGAGTGTAAACGTTGAGTTGGCCTGCAGCAGATTATTTGGATTTAAAATGACAGGAGGCCTTAAAACAAATGAATGAGAATGAGTTTGTGCAAAAAATTTTATTTTCTTGTTTTGTGTAGGCCATAAACCTATCCTAACCTGTTCAACGAAGCATAAAACGTCACCTTTAAGAAACCTTTCATGTGTTTTAAGCTCCATGTTCACTCTGATGTGCAACACTGTAAAATAACCTTGTGTTTTATAACACTGAGGGCCAAAAATATTCTAGATATCCAGAATATTTCATCAGATTTTGGAGGAAAAAATTCAGCCTTGAGTTTGTGTTTCTGATGCTCACCGCTCACGAAGGCCGCTGTTTTCCCAGAATGCGTCAGAACAAAGTCGTCCTGCGCGTAACGAAACTTCTCTGGCCCGCACGCCATGAACACATCGTCATCCCCGAAGAAATCCTGCAGACAGGTCAGCTGCACACACACACACACACACACACACACACACAGTTAGATTCAGTGACTGAGGGATTTCTTTTCTGAGCGGAGGACAGATGGGAATATTTAAATCATGTCTGCAGCTCTTCAGCAGCTTCTGACAGACAAGAAACAAACAACGGCCTTGAGGATTACAGACAAAGTGTTCATCAACACGGATCTATGCAGACGGAGAAACGGAGAGAGAGAGGAGAGGTGAAGAAAAGAGGGATCAGCAGAGGTATGAAAGGAGGGATTAAACGGAGGGAAGCTGCAGCAAAGTTCACACCAGGTCCTGAGATAAACTGTCAGGATTTACTCCGATAAAATATAATATTTAGTAACTTTGTTTAATTTTGTACAGAACACTAAAGACTGGAACTGGAAGACATTTTAAATGTCCAAAATAAAACTAATAATAATGAATAAAATAAAATATCAACCAAAACCAAAAATAAAATAGATTAAGTGTTAAAACAAAGTTAACATGAATAGTGATTTATTGGATTGGGTGTAAAATTAAGTTCATACTTCTACATGCTACTCTTCAAACTAAACCAAACATAATGAAAATAATGCTAATCTATGGTTCAATAACTAACAAAATCACCTCAACTTAAACCAAATTTGGCCTAAAAATGTGAACATATTTGAGTATTTCATTTTGCTAATTAAAAATGTGATTCATTATGAGCTATATTATTGAAATTATGACATTAAATGATGTATTAAACAGTTAGCTCCTGGCTAACTGGGTTCGTCCCCTGAGTTCAGGAGCTTTTCTGTCTGAAAGGTCCATAAGTCAGAATTAAGTGGCTTAACAGGAAGGTGTCCAGGTGTAAGCAGAGAGAAAACGGTGAATGTTGAGGCTCTCCAGAGAAATGAAGGATTATATTTGTCTCTGCTGAACTCTGAAAAACCTTCACTTTCTGTAAAAGCTCATTTTACACAGCAGAGGTTCAGGTTCCCATGTTTGGTGCTGATCGTTTTCATTTTCCCTTTGGATCAATAAAGTACTTTCAATTGAATTGAATTGATTCTGCGCTACGAACTCATGCTAATGCTATTCTGTTTCCATGGCAACGGCGACTCCTAACGATTCCGGAACTGGATCCTCGACAACTTTCCACGTGCCGGTTCCTTGGCGAGCCGGTTGCCATGGAGACCACAATGCAGGGTGAGAGATGGCGTTTCTCTCCAAGCAAGCTGAGACGTGAGGACACACACACACACACACACACACACACACACACACTTTGGCCTTGCTGCATTCATGCTGAGGCCGACAGAATAAAAGCTTTCATTGGGACTGAAGTGCCTTCAAAATAAAAGTCCCAGTTTAAAGAAAAAAAAAAACAATCAGCATTTTTACTTTAAAAAGAGAATTTAATTAATGTTTTTAAATGGTAAAAATTGTGAGTTTTATGTGACTCATATAGTTAAATGTTTTAATATTTTATGAAATTAGATGAAAGGTTTAATTTGAAAAGAAGAAACTTTGCTATTTAAACCAAGAAAAACAACTTTATGTTGGTTCGATGTTGTGATTTCAAACTCCATGAAGCCACTTAATGTTTGAAACATAAATACAAGATAAATACAAATATAACCTTTAATTAAAAAATATTTTTTTAAATGCGTATTTCTGTTTAAACCATGTTTTAAATAATTTACTAAAACACTAAATTTCTCCTCAGATGCATATTTTTTAATTCTAGGAGCTGCATTGAAATATTAAACTAATTTAAATTCAGGTCAGATGTGTCTCTGTGCATCCAGCATCAACCTTTTTACAACAAAAAACAAAAATTAAAAGAAAATATGAATTAAATCCCATTTAATCCCAATAAATTCACAACAACTTTACCTAAATGTTCCTATATTTCAGTTAAAATCAGCCTGTTTAGCTCTGCATATATTAAACATTTCCATTTCAGAACTCTTCCATTAAATTTCAATACATGGAAAACCACTAAAAAACTTTTTCTTTGCACTTTTTGCGGCATAGACATGCATAAAACCTCAACCGCAACATTTTAATGTGAACAAAAATTATTTTTAAGCTAAAATTAAACAACTGTTTCAAGGCTGCAGCCCAGGACGCTTTTATTTTGAAGGCAGTGAACGCTGCTTTATTATCCTTAAGTGGATGCTGCATCCACTCCGACACAGTCAGGGTGTGTTCATCTCTGCATGACTCAATAAAAGGTTTTTTCTTCGCTCAGATCCGAGCTGCGTTCACAACAACAAACGGCCTTCAGTCAGTTTTCTGCTGCCTCTGCTTTCCTTCAGCTTATCTGCAACTTCAAATAAAAACCTGCCTCTGTCCAAAAATAGCTCTGCCGGTCGGCCTGCGATAACTTTAAATCCTCGCACCAAAACGAGCTGCAGAGCGGATCAGAGTGTTCAACAACTGGACTTTAGCTGACGGCTGCAGTTCTGCTGAGCGCCACAGAACGACCCGAGCCGTAAATTAGCGGTTCTGTTGAGGAGTAATTCTGTAATGCGCTTTAATTTGATTTCTGGCTCGACTCAGACGGCTTTGTTCGATTCTACTTCACCTAATGGGAATCACAAGCTGCTGCAAATGCTAAAGTTTTCCTGAATAAAACAGAAACGCAGTGAAAGAACCATAAAATCAATAAGTTAGACGATAAAATGACACAAATTATGACATTTCATAAGATTAATGTTTGCATTTTTAAAGAAAATAATGCAATTATTAAATATATTATATCATCATCTCGTTTGGTGAGAAATAATTGCACATTTTGTTGAAAAGTATGCAAATCTAATTGTAGTTGTAGCTTTATTCATAACTGACACATTTTACTGTCTTTGTTTTAAATAAGCTGCTGATTTGAACATCTTTCCTGATCTCTGGGTGGAACCGTAAAGTCAAGCGCCCCACCTGCTTCCCGTCCAGGGTGTAGAGCCTCTTCACGGCCCCAGAGTCCAGCTTGATGGCCTCCGTAATGTCGGCCAGCACCTGTTCGAAGGAGTGCGCCGTCTTCTTGTTGAGCAGGATCCTCACCGCCTTGCGGGGCTTCACGCCGCTCCGGATCACCGTCACCAGTTTGGGTTTGATGAAGTCTTTGCTCTCCCTGCCCTCCCGACCTTCGGGCCGCTCTTTGGCGACGGCGCTGGCGGTCGTCGACACGCCGGTGGACGCCGTCGGGGTCCGGCTGGAGGCGGACGTGGCGGTTCCAGAACCGGCGCCGGGCTTCCAGCTCGGGACGGAGATCTTGGTGTAGTCGACCTTCCGGTAAGGTTCGTTTGAGGCGCAGACGTAGCACTCGCCTGGACGGGATGGAGATAAGGATGACGCATTTAGAGCAAAATATCAACGAGAAAACGAGAAAATTTACTGCTTAGATAAATCGAGTAATCATTTGTTTGCAACGGCGTATTAGATAGGAAAAAAAGGAGTAAATTCAAGCCAAAAAATCAGAAATTTTGAAATTAATCTCAGAAATTTTCTAAAGAAAAATTCAAATATCAAATGTCCAAAATTTTCCAGTTTTGAAACTCAAAACTTTGATTAATCCTAAAATTTCAGAGATTTTTTTCAGCAAATTTTCAACTTTTTGAACTCATAAATTTCCTTGTTTTCTGGAAACTTTATCAGATTAATCTAAAAAAAAATAAATCTGGAAAATTTACTGGGATTAATCTTAAAATTCCTCAGGGGTTTTTTTTCTAGCAACTTTTTGATTTTTCAAACTCATAATTTTCTTGTGTTTTCTAGTAAACCTCTGAAAATCTCAACATTTCAGATTTTCTTTCTGGCAAATTTTCCAGTTTTGAAACTCAGAAATTTGCAAGTTTCTTCTAGAAAACTTCCAAGACTAATCTCAAAATTTTCTTGTTTTTTTTCTAGAAAATTTTCAACTTTTCAGGCTCATACATTTCCTCGTTTCTGAGATTAATCTCAAAATTTCTGTTTTTTGATGTAAATTTATTCTACTTACGTCTTCAATGCCCCTAATATGTCGATACCAGAGAAAAATTATAACTTTACATAGAAAAAAAAAAACATGATGCTGTATTCCTACAGTACTTTTGTATGAATATCTGCCTGTTAATAAGGATTAACTGTTTCACATATTTTACTCTTTCTTCTTTTATTTTTCTTTTCTGCAGCCTAACAGGTTCCTAATTTATTTAATTTATTATAATGTATGAACATGTCTAAGTTTACGAATGTGGAAAACCACAATTTCTGTCCGATTTCTGTCTGTATTTAATACAGCTGCCACAAAATAATAAATAATAAATTCAGCATATGTGGAAAATTTTATCTCTTTGTCCTATGGAAAGATGGTCGGCCCTCTTGATAAACTCAGGTTTTTAAGAAAGTTATCAATTAATCAACTTTAGATTAACTCATTAATCAATACTTGCATCCCTGTCGTATAGGGAAAAACTACAGATCAGCCGACATGTTGAAACACGAGGCAGTTGATTGAAGACAAAGTGACAGCAGACGTCAGATCAACTCTCCTGCTCTGTGAAGGACACATCAGTCATCACGTCACGTTCAAGATCCAAGCAGAAAGAGAGAAACTAACATTATAAATCCAGCTAGGTAATTAAAACAAAGAGCAAACCACTTGGCTCCTATTTCTACCACCATTATTCTGCAGATTTTCTCCTTTAACGGAGACGTTGCCTCTGCTGCAAGAGTCGCTCAGCTCAGGATTTAACTGGCCGATTAATAGCAGGTTACAAATAACAGCCTGAGAGCAGCAATTACACGCAGCGACATGCAGCTCGGTCGGCCAATCAGCATCAGCGTTAACCACCGCACCGCGAGCAGGAGCTGCAAAATATCTGGTTTAATGGAGCAAATATTAAAGCTGAATGTTAATCTGCAAATCATCACCAGACTGATGAACAGCTTCAAGTCGCTGTTAGACTGGAAGCTGCAAAAAAGTTTATTTTTCATTCTGAAACGAGAAATTTGAAAAAAAATTACAGTTTCCCTGCAGTAGATATTTCTGTAAGTTTTTTAAAAAACTTTTTTAATAATGTCATGTAGATTTTTTAGTTTAAAATCTACCAGCATTGAACATAAATCCATTTCTTGTCTCTTGGTGGGAAACTCAAGTAGCAAGGTAGAGCCACACAGACAAAAATATAAAATATAAAAACAGAATGAAGAATGTCACACTGCACAGAAACAGCAGAATTACAACCTAAAATACTCTGCAGTCACTAAGACAGAATACTCCGATCCAAAGAAATGCGCAACCGAGTGAAATTATTTCTAAAAAATGTACAAAATGTGCAACTATTTGAAAAACAAAAGTGACAATAAAACTGTGCAAACAACAAAAATGTCCAAATGACAGCAGGGATTGAATTTAAAATTAGAAAAACTGCAAATGGCATCAGAGATGTTAAGACTTTTTGAGTTTGTTGGGACCAGTGATGGTTATAGAGTCCAGCAGCTGCTGGGAGGAAATATTTAATTTAGCAGGACCGACGGCAAAAATGTCCCTTTAGGAGCATAAAACTTGTTATTCCCTCAACCAAAGTCAACGGTTAGCATAAAGGAAGCTCAACAATATGTAAAACCGACAGAACAACCAAACCAAAAGACTAATGCAGGTTTATCTTCCTCCTCTTCCTCCTCCTCATCTCTGTATCTGTCATAGTTCTGCCTCCAGACGCCACACACACACCTTCCCTCCCTCCAGGCTTTGTTCAGTGACCTTGTCTCTCCATGCGCCGACTTTCACTCTGTGATTCAAATGAGCTGGACAGGATTGCTCTGGGTTGTTATACAAACCGGGCCGATTCAGCCGGGACACCAGAACATCCTGTGTTAAAAAAAGACTGGATGGGAACCAAACATTTAGGCTGCGTTCACACCAACCCTGTTAGTCCCTTTTAATCACACTTTAGTTCCTTTGCCTAGAAAGTCTGATTCGTTTGGGCCAAAAACATGAACTCTGGTCCATCTAAAAACCTCAGCCTCAGTTTGGTTGAAGTGAATTCTGGTCCAGTTCGAATGTATATATAAGCGACACATATAAGCGAACCAGAGACGGCTCCAAAACTCCATTCATGTTTACATTTCGTAAAGAAGGAAGTGGCACGCGCTCTTTTCTTCAGAGATTTTTGTGTCGTTTTCTTCAGTGGTTCTTGGTGCAGCGCCCCCACAGGCGAGGAGGGGAACAGGTTTTTCAAATGGTTTGATTAATTTGATAAAGAGAACCACAGCAGCAAAAAATGTAACAAATGTTGCAATTTTGGCCCCAATGAAACCAGATCTACTGGACTATCAGGTGTGGAAACATTCTTAGGCTACGATCACACCAGCCCGTTTGCCTAGAACAGGGGAGCCCAAGTCCAGTCCTCGAGAGCTACCATCCTGCAAGTTTTAGAAGTATCCTTACTCCAACAGACCAGGATCAGCTCTACAGAGGCCTGATAACGAGCCATTCCTTTGATTCAGGTGTGTTGAAGCAGGGATGCATCTGAAAGTTGCAGGATGGTAGCTCTCGAGGACTGGACTTGGGCACCCCTGGCCTAGAAAGTCCAGTTCGTTTGGGGAGGTGTGAATGCGTAATCGAACGCTGATGTGGACCAAATAAAGCAAACTCTTGTCCGCCTAAAAACCTTTTGTCTTTTGCCAAAGACAAAAGAGAAATCCTTCAACCACTAAAATCTGATGCCACTCCATTTTAGTTTACATTTCATGAAAAAGGTTTTCTTCAGAATTTTGGGTCATTTCTTGTTGCGGCGCCTCCACAGGCGAGGAGAGGAACAGGTGTTTCAAATGGTTTGGCTCATTTGACACAGTGCAGTGTGAAACTGAGTGAACCACGGCAGCTGAAAATGTAACAAATGTTGCAGTTTTGGTCCTAAAAAAATGAGTCTTTTCGACTCTCAGGTGTAAAAAACCCTTAAATTTTGCTGCCAAATTCCATTTTCCTTCTCAGAAATGCTGCTTCTTACAGCTTTTCACGGATTACCTCCACATTTTCTGACCATAAAACATGCTGAGGTGGAAAGCAGCCAATCATTCAACAGAATGCCTTCATGTTTTTCCAGAGAGAAGTTGTAAATGATGCATTTCCCACTTTGGACTCGGACTAAATCCGTCACGGTCCATTCTGCGTGTTAAGTGCTCAGAGTGACGCGTCTGTCTTTTAGAGCATCTCCGGCTGAACTGCTTCCTGCCACTAATGTTCATTAGAAGACCTTACAGCCAGTCCAACATCAATATTGATGATAAACTGCTGATACTAAGCTGCTGCTGCTGCTGCTCGGTTTCTCTCCAAGTCGCTTCAGGCAACAGAAGACATTGGAGACGTTGGTAAAATTACCCAGACATATTATTTAATGTCTTCAACTCTGGAAGACATTAAGCTCTGGAAGCTTTTTATCACATTTACAGTTTAATCATTTTATTTATATTTCAGTTTTGACAAAGAAGTTTCTAAAACATTTTGAATTCAATGTGGAAATTTAACCCGCCTGAGTCGAGGAATGAATATTAATGTCTGGGATCCCCTGAGACTTCCTGTATTGATTAGGAAATACTTCTTCCTCCCTTGATGTACACAGACATAAATAATTCAAGTGTGTTTGCAAAACAAACACAGGTAAAGAGCAGGATGACAGGGTGCAGGCCTGATGATGAACCAATCGGATGTTATCAATCAATATTATGGGCAGTTAAACTGGTGATAACAGCAGAGGAATTTGGCCACAGAGGAGAAAATGTTTGACATGTTTCAGCTGTTTACATGCAGATGGAAATAAATCATAGTAATGAAGAAAATAGTTCAAGATCTCAGGTCATCATTTAAAAAGATCTTCAGAAGTACAGATTATTTAGATTCTTAAAGGTTTTCATATTGGTTTTTCTCAGTTTTCATTAGAAACTGATTATTTTGTAGTTTTTAAGATATAAAGCTAATCAGAAAGGCTGTTGCTGACCTGGAGAGTTTCTTTGGAGACATTTAGAGCATCCGTGGTCCACAAAGTAGCGTTATCACAGATCCTCCCTCTTAGGATTAGTAGACTTTAATAAACTCAGTCAGGGTTCATTCCACCTGCTTTGGTTTGTTTTAATAGTCTGTTACTGTTTTTAAGCACAAATATTCATATCTTCTACATTTTCTTTAAAAATATGAGTAAATGCAGTTAAAAAAATGCAGTTTAGTGACATAAATGACATTTTGAGTATTTGTGTTTAGGGCGCTACTGAATTCAAGCCACACAGTTACTTAAATATAAGCCATAAATAGCATTTTTATTGCCACAAAATATTGCAATAAAATTCAAAGTCCACATCACCACCTTGACAATTTAAGCAAAATTTAATAACTGTACAGTAGATTTTCTCTTAAGCTGTACACTGTAGCTTTCAGTCAGTGTAAACATGCTTCCTCTCACCTTTAACTTTAGATAAATCTAAATTTTCCCGTGTTCCTACATTATTAAATGAAAACCATGTGTTACTTTTGGGGTTAAAGGTGAAGTCATTGCAGATATCACAATGCTTTTCACTCATGGTGCAAAAATGCTAACGATCAACATTCCTGCCGTCTTTAAGATTCCCTGCAGATGTTTAGCACACAAACAGAACTGACTGGAACCTGGAGGCTTAACTTTTGGTTTGGTTCTTACAAAGTCTGTTTGAAAAGCATTTTTAAAATCTTTCAAAGCTCTGTTCTTACACTGGTGGAAACAAAGAACTCTACCTTTACTATTTGTATTGGTTGAACGTCTAAGTTTTCACTGCGGCTGTTTAAAAGCTGCAGGTCCAACCAGACTCTGGTACTGATGTCTCAGTTCATGAGTCTGAGCACCGGATATGTTGCTTCCAGGTATCAGTAACACGTTGCACCATGTTGCCCAAGGCTGCACTTACATGCACCACTTTCTGACTGACTCTACCTAACAGTTTAGCGATGGTCAATAGATTGATTTTACTGATTAATCAAATTTTTGGTTTTTGAAATGATGAATAGTTCTGCTAAAATTATGCCTCCTAATTAAACAATTTACAAAATTGTAGCCTTTCCCTAATCAGACTTAGTGGTTATGATGCATTTAAAAACATTTAAATGATGTTAGACTAAAAACTGATGAGCAAAACCGATCAAATAGAAGAAGATGCATCACCACGTACTGCCACTGCATTTGGATTCTACAGGCTAATAATAAATTAGTGTTGGGCAATAAATCAATAATATCACAACAGACATGTGATCAATATCAATAGATAATATGTTCGATACAACGTTCAATAATTTCACTAACTTTGAACCAGAACCGCATAGCATTCTGGGGGATGTAGGCAGAGAAAAGGCTTTAACAGCTCAACCTTTTGCTCTTTGGTTACCTAGCAACCCACTCATTCTTTGGTTACCTAGCAACAACCTGTTCAATAACTTGCGCAGCATAAGATTCAGGTTTTGCGTCTCATAACTGCGTAAAAATAAAAATCAACGGCGAGACGAGAGAAACCTGAAAGACTAAAACTGCTTGAGAGGAAACTGGAAAAAACAGGAATGGTCATGTAACCAGTTTGGCAGTATTTCAGAAATTTAAACAAACAACAACAACAACAAAAAATCAATAATTATCCATTTTGACTGATATAAAAACGTGATATCAAGATTGATCTGTTCTTCGGCCATATTGTCCAGTCTTATAAAAAACGCCTGAAGCCCCTCAAGTCCTTCAGACGATGATGGAAACATTGTGACATTTTGAAATGAGCCAATACTGTCATCATAATCCTAAGTATCATTCACACTAAGCAGAAATCAAGATGAATACCTTCAGCTTACCCTACTTAGCCTTAGCTGAAATATCAGAAACCCAATCCTTCACTACAGGAGGATTAGTCTTACCTTCCACCAGTTCGTCCATACTGGTGATCTTCTTGTTGCCATCTATGGTGTAGATTGTACGAACTCCTTGCGGCAGATGAAGGTTGTCTGCTAACGACCGAGTAAGTTCCATCAGCAGCGCGTCGTACGACCGGAACCGGTCACTAGAAACGGCGTACACCAGGCCCTTGAAGTACCGATCCCCGTTGCGGTAGAACCGGACCTTCTTGGCCCGCTTCTCTGAGGTGAGGGCCTGCAGGGTGCGGGTCCGGTAGTAGCTACAGTTGGCGCTGTGGGCAGGACTGGGAACCAGGCTGCTGCCCCTGGAACTGGGGCCGGACCCCCCACCGCTGCCGGTGGAGTCATCCCGTTTGGGTCGGGTGGAGCGACCCCGGCGGACCTTGTTACGTTCGTCGAAATGCTCCAACTCAAGGGTCTTACTGAGAGACATGGCGAATGAGGTTACAGTTGCACTCAGAGTTCATCCGATTTAAGATTCATATTCCAATACACCAAAATGAGTCAATTATTGATCAAGTGGTCCAAAACCAGTTCAAGAGGCCTTCTATTCCCATTCAAACCAGTCACCTTTGGTCCTCAAACAGTATCAAGTTTGACAAAATCCAGTTGTGATCTAATGTCACCAGTTCTGGTTCAGTGGAGTTCAGGAATTTGTCTTCACATCAGGGTTAGTGTAAATCCAGTGGTTCGCTACCAAAGTGGACCTTAAAAATGCTAAACTAAGAATTTAGATATATTGTTGTTGGGCCAATCAAGAACCTCAGAGTTCTAGATGAACACTAAGAAGACCTGCCAGTCATCTTAGGCCTCCTATATTCAATCCCTGAGGCTAATTCACTGCAGTCTCACTGACCCAACCATAACCTCAGTTGTCTGGCTTTCGAACAAACCAAGTGAAACTAGTCCTGCTTTAAACCCAAATCAATAAACCATTATCACTCTGATCCAGTCCATTTTGGGGCTTTTTGGCTCAGGTCAAAGTTTAATCCTCAGTGTCCCGTCCATCCCTGGAAAAAAAGAAAAGAAAAAGACAATCAGATGATTTGAACTGGCAATACAGATTCCCCCAAAATCATGTTGGGTTTTTCTCTGCTAAATATTACCACGACATGATATTTAATCTGTTGATTTTTAAAAAGAACAGTTGGGTAAAAATGGGTTGGTTTGTCCACGGTTCAGGAGGACATCCTGTTGGGAAAATCCATTTAAATCAAGAACAAAATGCTGAGATGATTATAAAACCTGAGTACAGTTTGTCTCTCTCTTCATTTCATTGACTTGATCCATCAATCCGACCCGCTGCTGCTGCTAAGCTGCTGACAGACAGACAGAGGAGGTACCTACCAATAATGCCGTGAAACCGGTTTGTTGCTAAGGAGCCTTTCTCCTCTTCCTCCCCCCTTCTCACCGCCGCCGCGTTCCGGACCGTTCCGGCGGACCCAGTTCGGGCGAACCGCTGCGGCCGAGCCTAGCCGCGCCGGGCCTGCGAGTCAACCCGGGTCGCGGAGATGCAGCGGCGGCCGGTTTCACCTGCGGAGGAGCGGGATGCGCGGAGCGAGGCGGCGGACAGCAGCATGGCCGCTGCAGCAGAGAGGAGACACCGGCTGGATCCACCCCGCCCTCCCCGTCCTCTCCGCGGCTGAACGTGAACAAACGTCCCTCCTCCCTCCCTCTCCGGTCCCATTGTCTATCTCTCTCTACCGTCTCTCGCCTTTCTCTCCTTTGTCTGATTCTTCTTTTAATTAATAATCACTTTAAATGCAGGTATATATTGAGCAACACCACTAAATTTTAATACAGTAAATAAACCTTTCAATATTACATCAGCAAATCAAATTTAATGTTTACTTCAGTTATTTGTCCGTTTAACATTAAGTTAATACTCACTTCTATTTTTATCTTTCATTCTTCTTTTAAAAAACCGCAATTCTTAGTAGAAATAAAATAGTTTAACCAGAAGACAAAAGGATTTAGAACAGTAGCATTTTAGTGTAACAGCTCCCCCTGCTGGTGTACGCAAGTTAAAGACATAATAAAGCGTGTATTCAATTAAAGTGATTTTAATTATAAAGTCAATTATAGTTTAAATTGGGCTAAATTAACATTTTTCTATCTATTATCTATTAATGCATTCCAGTAATAGGGGGAAATATTTATTCCTTTTCTTAAAGATGGAGACACATCTAAAAAAAACTAACTTCTGTATTTATTTACAAAAGAAGAAAAATGTTTGTATAACAGTTTAATAAAAAAAAATCAGAATTCAGTAAATTAAATTACATTACACCTTACTGTTACTGTTAAAGTACATAAAGTACTTTATTTACTACTTTATGTATGGTCTTGTATTTATTTAGTTTTTCATATTAGCTGTAACAATTTGGAATTAACTTTATTTATTATTAATTATTTTATTATCAGTCTTTCAAATAGGGTCTTTCATTTATTTCTTTTTTCTATTGGCTTTAGCATTTAAGAAATGGATATTTAGTTATTTGTAATTTTCGCATTAGGGTTTTATATTCCTCTCTCTGTGTGTGTGCGTGCGTGTGTGTGTGTGTGTGTGTGTGTGTGTGTGTGTGTGTGTGTGTGTGTGTTTTCAAGTTTACATCTTAACTATGTTGTAAATATTATTTAACATAATTTGATGCAGATATTTCTTTCCAAATCTTTTTTTCACCTCTCTGATGTTAATTTCTACAACTTTAATTTAAAAAATCATATTTTATTTGTTGGAAACATCAGAGTTGACTTATAACTATTAGCAAACCACCAACATGATTTACTGTATAATACAACTATGAGTTCATTAAAGCTAAATAGAAATAATCAGAAGTAAAAGCTAAAAAATGAGTCATAAATATTTCTGTTATATTAAATGGTAAATTAAGGCATTAAAGTGGAGGTGTGATAACTTCTGCTGTTATGAAGTCAGGAGCAACTCTGTTATTTGCTCATAAGATTTGTTACTGCAGTTAAAATAGAAGTTATATAAATAAAGTACACCCTCTTTTTTCTGAGGTTTTAAAATATAAACATCTTGATCTTTAAAAGTTTCATAAATCATTTAAACCTGATTCCATTGTGTCATTATTTATTAAATAAATGCAAAAACAAAGTAGAACACATTTTTCTCCTCTAAAGTCTCCATTTATATTCGTCCCTTTTGAACAAATCAAATCAGCTTCACCTGGTCGTTTAGTTTCATTATGCTGCTGGGTCTGGATCACACCTGCTTCTTTTGTCTCATTTATCTCTTTTTTTCTGGGACATTTTTCTTTGTTATTATCCTAGATGAAGGCCGAGGCCCCACCCTGATCTGATGGGGGCGGGTTGACAGCTGGGGCCCGAGGTGGAAAGAAAGGACACACCCTGAAACCACTGAAGCTTTAATGACAAGGTGCACAAACAATGATGTTCCAAAGAGAAAACAGCCTTTAATAAAATATAAACCAGGAAACACGTTTATGGATGATGTCATGAGGGATTGGTCTTCAGATTTGGTGCAAACTGAGTACAAAGCAATTAAACAGATTAGTAATAAAGAAGAAGAAGGTCACACTTCAAATTTCAGATTAAATGATCAGCAGGTAAATCAAACTCCTAGAATCTAAATTACTTTACAGTTTTGTTGTAATTAAGGTAACCGATCAGAAAACACTGGGTCTCATGGTTTATGTCTGGAAAACTGGATAAATATTAATAAATCCTCCACATTCTGGATTCATCTAAAGATATTTATTGAACATATGGCAATTACCAATGTAAAAACATAAACAGAAGGGATTTGACAGACTTTATCTTCATCATTAATTTCATATCCTCACTTATTTTTTTACCAAGATGTAATTTTATTTTTTGAAAATACTTGTGATATTAATGTACTTGACTAGTAAATCTTAGTTTATTTCTTTAAGCTGTTTTGTAACTTTGAAAATTCATCTGAATGTAAAATGAAAAATGAGTGACATTAAGGTAAACAATCAGAAACACAGAGACTTCACAAATGTTTTATAAATCACACAACAGTAGAAAATGAATGAGGTGATACAGATTGTTCCTTTAAGTTTGACTTATTTCAAGAAGGAACAGTTATTTGGTCAAATGCTGAACAAAACAAAACACCTTTTGGTTTGTAATGAAACAGAGATCTGAGCTTCTCTGAGCTAAAGCACCAAGTCACGAGGACAAATTAAAAAAAATACACACTTCCCATTCAGGTATGAGGCAGACATTTCATAAAAGTTTTATAATTAAATTGTCTTCTTGCTATTCAAATAAAGTTAACACATCATGGTATGACACTTTTTCACTAAAACTGACATGAAAATGTTACATGCAAATATTGTGATCACAAACATTTATCCAGCTGCTATGAAGATATGCTGCATCTTCAATACCTCTCAGTTTTGGATCTTTTCAATTTTCTGAAATTTAGGAATAAATTTGCTGAGCAAAGTTTATGTTTGTTTACGTTCCAGTTTTATAATTTTATCTGTTAAATTCAATGAACTCCAACCACAGTGAAAGCAAAAATAATATGAAATCAAAAATCACTTCACAACCAAATAGATAAAAAATGTAAAACCAGTAAAATAAACATGACTGACAATAAAAATGTTCTTGCTAATAACAAAAATGAAGCACCAATGTAATTCCTAGGAAGAAATTGTAAACTTTGTTCCAATTTAACACACATTCATAGTGTAGGATGTGTTTGTATGAGGCTTTAACTGCCAAAGTGAAAACTTGAAGAAACAATGCTAAAAGTTATCCAAACCAACTCCCCCAGCTGTTATCCCCTTATTAAAACATGAAATGAACTTGATTAACCAAAGTTTTTTGGCTTAGTTTCACAAATCACATTTAGGCCTAATTATAACCTGGTGTAAATAAATCACTTAGAACCTGTATCACAACATAAACCACACATAAAGAATAAGGAGTTTACAAAATAACTCAGAATAACACCTAAAGCACTGCAGGGTTCACTTGCCTCAATTAAAGTCAGAGGACTTGACTTAAGCATAAGGGAGACTTTGCAAACTAAACATTTTACAAGTAGCCATTTCACATTTTCCCAAAATACATCTTGATGATGATCAAATGATTGAGATGTTTAAATGACTGGAAAGCCAAAGCAGAACTTTCTGGATGCTTTGTGTACCAATACATCTGGTGTAAACCTGCATACGGTAAGAGAAGAGAGGCAAATATGGTGGGGGTAGTATGATGGTCTGGGCCTGCTTTAACCCTTCAGGACAAGGACTAATTGCTGTAATTGATGGAAGGTGCATCAGTTTGCCACCTTAAGCAGAGTGCACTTGGGTAGCAATATCTCAAAGCCCACCAACAAATCCACCTCTGAACAGCTAAAACATAAATACCGTATTTTCCTGACTATAGAGCGCTCCGGGCTATAAGCCGCTGGTATCTCCGCTGCTCTCGGTTTTCCATAAGGACCCAGCAGAGGGCAGCAGAGGGCTGCGTCCTAATAAATCTGCTGGATGTATTAAGGATGCAGCTCTCCGTCTCCAAGCCGAACCATGGTTTCGTTCACACCGAGCTTACAGTGCAGTGGCTTTATTTCCCTCCTGTACTGCCAGATCGACAGCCCTCAACTTAAAAGCTGCATCATGAGTTTGAAAACATTTCTCCGTCGTGCCTGCTGCTAGCATGTGCTTGTTCTGAATGAAAATTAGCGCGTTCTTCTTTGATATCCAATTTTGACTACGAATGATTCACTTCCTGCTAAAGAGCCTCCTGGTGGTTGAAGAAAAATACACAGAAAAGATGGACCAGGCTGTAAGCCACAAAGTTTAGGAAAAAAGTAGCAGCTTATAGTCCGAAAAGTACGGTAAATTAAGGTTTTGAATTGACTCAGTGAAATTTTAAATTTAAATCTGGATGATAATGTGACAAATTTAAGATTTGTTTGATGGTTTTAAAGATTTTAAGGTCCCAACATACTCTGGTGTACTGTGCGGACTCCATTGCAGACAGACATGAAGTGAACTTGATCAATCATTGCAGATGGTTGAGACTTCATACATCCACTTCATCTGCACCAATTGCATCAAGTACTCTTGTGAGAAATTTATTTATTGCCTATAATCCTAAGGGATGATATTAAGTTTGATGAGCTAGTTGGGTGCCTTGCCCTGTTTCTTGTCCATCAGGGAAGCCTTAACAGTTTTTAGTGTGAGACAGAGAGTGACAGTCATGCTGCACATCCTTATGACTGTGAGCACTGACTCTCAACCTAATCAGCCCAGTTCGATGTCAGCTTTGTTTACCGTCGATCAAATTACTGTGCGACACTGAGAACGCTGTCATTAAAACAGCGTCTTTCTGCAAACGTGTCCGACAGACGTCCGCTTCAAGTGTCAAGTCCGTCTTGAATATTCACGGACCTCCAGGAGTGAAGTTCACCCGAGTATGTTGGGGCATTAAGTGTGACATAAATAACTAGAACAAATGAATCCATCATCAGCACTGTATACATGTGAGAAGGACCCAATTAAGTTACAAAATACAAAATCGAGCCGATGATTGGGCATTAAGTTCAACTGCAGGATACAGAGGCTCACTAAAAGTCACAGTGTAAGTATGAAGATGGATCAAACTGTCAGAGGAAACTCTGTAGAAGGACAGAGTACCAGCAGGCCAGTCAAGGTACACCCCCAACCGACTGGTGCGCCTTCCAAGGGAAGACACATCTACACTGTCATTGTGGTGCAAAACATGAAAACCATCTGAACAAACCAAACACCAAGAATCCTTATTGCGCCCCATTCTGAAATCCCCCGTTTTGTCTTTTCTTAGGGCTGCCTCATGTGCCACCCCGATGCTCAAAGACCCGGAGACCTCCACCTCCCAGTAGTGGCGCCCTATCAGGCCCTGACTGCAGAGCACCTGCTGGTGGTGGCCTGAGGTTTCATCCTCCACCCTGGTCACCTTTCTGTTTCCTTCAGACAGAACCAGCTGCTGCTGTTCTGCATCAGGACTGAATGTGAGTTCACAGGCATCTGGAGAAAATAATAAATTATTACAACACAAACTTCTAAAGTCATGAGACAAAAAATGCATTGATGTACAAGTGACATACATTTCCTAAAGCCAGGCTTCAATCTGTGAGTCCCTCCATAGTCGAGGCTGTAGAAACAAAAAGTACACAGAATTAAGGTTATTGATACCCAATTGAATGTTTTAGTTCAGTTTTCCTACAGACTGTTTAATTACTTGAGCTTTGTGAGCTTGTATTGTGGATCATCACTCAGCTTAGAGAGCTTCTTGCCTCCAGAGTCTCCTGGATGGTTGTAACTCAGGTCCAGCTCCATCAAATGTGACGGGTTGGACTGAAGAGCCGAGACCAGATGATCACAACCTGTCTCTGTGACCCAACAACCAGACATCCTAGGAAAATAGTCGGAAAAGAGGAATAAACATGAAGATTGAGTCAAATGGTCACATGGATGATGAAGTTGGCAGAACAAGCAAAGTGGTGATCAGTGAGTGTGATGATCCCTTTGACATGGATACTAGCAGTATCTTACGAGTTTTATTATTTTCTCTGGCTAATCATCCCAGCTTTGTAACTGACTCTCAACACACATCAGATCTGCTCTGGATTGGAGCTGAGCCCCAGTTTGATCCCAAACATGGCTGACTGAGAAAGTATTGGGTGACCTGGAAGTCCATAGTCATGCAGGGAGGATTGACATTGACTGGTTGACAGTTATGTCCTAACATGATTATCATCATGGTACCTCATGGTATTCATGCCGAGGTTTAATGTTGCTTCAAACAGATCAATCTCTGCTGATGTGAGTTCCACAGGTTCACTCCATGATCCAATATTTGATAATACTGGATCGTGGAGTCCAATATTTGTGTCTGGATTTCAGGCAGTGTTGTCATAGGACTCTGAAATAACTTGGTGCACAATGCATCAGTAGTAGATAACTTGGTTCTCCATATGCTCATGCTAGACATGAGCATATGGAGCAGATGCTCATATGCTCATGCAAATCAAATAATTTTCATAACAATTGTTGAGTTCCACACAGGCCACATTGTTTCCAAGTCAAACTATTGCTTCTGGGTATCAAATATCTTTTGTCAGAGGGGATTTTTTAGACCAGACTAGAGGCTGTTCTATCATATGAATTACCATGTTGTTAATGGTACCTCACATGCTGTTACCTTAGTATTTCCAGTTTGCAGGAGTTACTCGAGAGTCCTCCACAAAGCACCTCCACTCCTGAATCCTTCAGGTCATTGTTGCTCAGGTCGAGATCGCTCAGAGCTGAGTAAGAAAATTTGAGGGCAATGGCCAGAGGCTCCATCCAACCCATCGTAACTTTGCAATTTGCAAGCCTAAGGAAAAGCATCACAAGATAAATAGGATTTATATATCTTTAATGCATAAATAAAAACATAAAAAGCCTACAGACTCCAATAAAGGAAATGAGAAATGAGCAAGTATGTCAACTCTTAATCCATGTTTTGTCAAATATATCTCTTATGAGGTATGAGATAAACACTGAGTGACAACAACTGACCCATTCCTGGCCCCCTTCAGTTCTAATTCTATTGGACAATGGTAGCTCTATGGCCTATAAAACCAGGATTTATCAGACAAACATATCAAGAATATTGTAAACTGAAGAGGCCAGGTCCAGTCCTCAAGGGCTACTATCCATCAAATAATTGGCCCATTACCAAGCCTCTGCAGAGCTTAAAGACTTGATTCTGATGATGGGATTTATCCTGTTGAAGGAGGTTTGTTCTCTCTGTTGGATAAGGATCGTATCCAAATGCTGCAGGATGGTGGCCCTGGAGGACTGGACTTGGTCACCCTGGCATAAATAGAGAAACTGAAGAAGATTGCAAAGCATACTTACACAGCTCTTTTGCTGCTCCTAACAGCTGGTATCAACCTCCTTCTGCCATCATATGATGTGTTGTAGCTCTTCAGATCTAGTAAATCCAGATCATTCTTGGAGGCCTGCAGCATGTAGGCCAAAGCAGAGCAGTGCAAAGGAGCCAGCTCCATTTTTGAATGATCAGACAGTTTGAGAAATTCCTGAATCTCATCTTTGACTTTGTGATCTCTCATTTCAGTCATGGTCTGGAAGATGGTGATGCAGCTGTCTGGAGAGATGTTTTTTCTTCTAATTGATCTCAGGTAAGTTAGGATTTTCTTGTCTGTGTCGTCCCATTCGTCAAGGGGAGTCAACAGACCCTGAAGGAATCTCTGATTGGGTTCAACCATCAGGCCAAGCAGGAATCGCAAGAAAAAGTCTAAGTAACCGTTCTTCTTCTCCAACACTTTGTCGATTGTCATCTTTAGAAGATCAAGTAAAGGAACGTCTTCGTCTTCCACAGAGAGGAACTTGCCAAGTTCATTGGTTTTCTTGGTCTTCAAGCATTCATAGACGTGCAGAGCTGCAAAGAACTCTTGAAGAGTCAGATGCACAAAGAAGAAGATCTTTTTCTGGGAGGAGACCTCCTCTTCCTGGAGAACAGTGTTACATAAACCAGAGTATATTGTTGCTTCTCCTACATCAATGCCACAGTCTTCCAGATCTTTCTCATAGAAGATGAGTTGGTTTTCTTGAAGCTGGACAAACGCAAGTTTCCCAAGTTTCAGAAGAAATTCTCTGTGAGTCTTCAGGAGCTTCTCTCTGTTTTTCTCAGGGTTCCTGTCATACTTCCTGCTTCTACGTTTTGTCTGAGCAAAGACAAAATGTGCCATTAACTCTGTAAGAGTCTGAGGGATTTCTGTCTCTTCATTTCTGCTGAAGACTTCCTGGAATAAGACAGCAGAAATCCAACAGAATATCGGGATCTGGCACATGATGTCCAGGGATTGTGAAGAGTGAATATGTGATATTATCCTGTCAGTTAGACTGGAGTCATCACCAAATCTCTTTCTGAAATATTCCACTTTCTGACCATCACTGAACCCTCTGATCTCTGTCACCATGTCGATGTGCTCTGCAGGGATCTGACTGGCTGCTGCTGGTCGGGACGTTATCCAGACGTTAGCGTCAGGAAGGAGGTTACCCTGGATCAGGTTTACAACAAGATCACCTACAGAAGCTACATCATCAAGAGAAGTCACTTTGGCTGATTCCTGAAAGTCCAACTGATGTCTGTTTTCATCCAAGCCATCCAGGATCACTATGATCTTTGTTTTGGAGTAATCTTGGGAATCTTTCAGTGGTCTGAGAGACGGATGAAACTCAGTCAGCAGCTCATGGAGGCTTTTCTCTCCTACAATCAAATTCAACTCTCGGAAAGGAAGACTGAAAACAAAATCAATCTGTTGGTTTGTTTCCTCTTCAGCCCAATCAAGGATGAACTTCTGAACAGCAAAGGATTTTCCAATGCCTGCGACTCCCTTTGTCAGGACTGTTCTGCTGGGTTTGTCCTGGTCAGGCACCGATTGGAAGAGCTCACTCAGGTTGACAGTAGAGTCACTCAGCGGTTGGTCTGGATGAGCATTTCTTAGCTGTCTGAACTCATGTTCCTGATTTCGTCCATCATTATCTCCAGTGGTGATGAACAGGGTTGTGTAGATGCTTTTGAGGGAGCTGCGATAATCACCATTACCTTCAGACGTCAAAGTGAATTTATTCTTCATTCCTTTTTTAAGATTCATCTTTGCTTCCAGAAAGACACTGTTACCTGAAATTACATATCATGTGTCTTACTGGTTGAAATAATTCGAAAATATCAGAAGTACTAATAAATAGTGAATACATGCAATTTTTAACAAAAGTTTTATGTATGCATGGTTTATCTCTGAGCCTGTCACTGACAGGTTAAATTGCATCAGGTTTCTGTTTCCTTGCCTGATTGTTTTTCATATAGCAGTTTTAATAATAATCTAAAGTCACATCAGTAATAAGTAATAAGCTTAAATTACCAAGATGCTCAAAGAGTAAATTAAGACATGTTTTAGTTATTTGCTCTTTTTAAATGGTAAATAGTTCCCAACAACCAGAGATCCATCATTGATGAGATGTTGTGGAAAATGTGTGACAAAGCAACATGGCAC